>NC_134809.1:36412880-36417880 GCF_046742065.1 Oratosquilla oratoria | reverse complement strand
GCAAAGAATTTCATGTAACATTCAATACTTTCGTCCATGTTATTCACCTGGGTGACCAGCTTGAAGGGTATCATGAGCAAGAGACAAAACAACAGGAAGTAGAGACTCAGTGATCACTAACTGTGCTACATCCTGGTCAAACACTTCCACATTACGAATGAGAACATGGTCCTATAGGGAAAATTGGGACAGAGGTACAGGTAAATCTGATAAGGTGGTATCATCACCAGATTCCAAAGTATAAATGATAGCAGACCAAAGAGGGTCCTCGCGTTGATCTTTGGGTAAATCTTGCTGGGAGAAGTTGTCAATCACTACAACTGCAACTACAGGTACATTTCGTGAAAGTGCATCAGCAACATTGTTTGCACGTCCCGGAATATGCTTAAGGTCTGGGTTAAATTCTCCAATAGTGAAGAACCATCTGGTTAGGCGGCCTAAAATATTCTTGCCCTTGAAAAGTTGTGTGACAGCAGTGTGGTCTGTGTAGACTGTAATAGAATATCCAAAAATGATGTCACAAAAATTATTTGAGGCCCACACCACTGCTAGTTCCTCTAAATGTGTGACACAGTAACAATATTCAGGCTTGTTAAGTATGCATAAGTACAGCTCCAATACCTGTACTAGAGGCATCTGTACAAATAGTAAAGGGAAGACTATAATCTGGGAATGCCAACACAGGCGCTTCAGTAAGTGTATGCTTCAATGAATCAAAACTTTATTGATGATCATCACGCCAATGGAAGGAAGTATCCTCCTTGAGGAGTTGTGTAAGGGGAGATGCAATTGAAGCAAAATTCTTAATAAATGTACGATAGTATTATGCCAATCCAAGGCAGGAAACTTGCATGATCTATTGACTTGGTGTAGGTAAGTTCCTAACTGCTTTGAATTTATCATCTATGGTGTGAACATTACGTTTGTCTACATCATGATCTAGGAATTGGATGCCAGGTTTAAAAAATTAACGCTTTGGCAAATTGAGCTTCAATTCAGCCCCAGCAAAAAACTGCAAGACCAGGGACAACTTATGGAACTGGCTTTCCACATCCTTGGAGACTAAGATTAAGTCATTCAGGCAAACAAAAAGTCCGTTTCCTACTAGGCTACGAAAAATTGAATTAATCAGGCGTTGGCATGTCAAGGGAGTATTCCGTAACGACAACGAAGCTATTCATAATGATCTGATGGAGTCGAGAAGGCCGTAATCTTTCAAGACTTCTACTCCAAGGGAATCTGCCAAAAAGCCAGCATTTAAGTCTAAGGTGGTGAAAACCGTGTTACCTGTTCCTATGGACAGTGGAAGATCAATTAACACAGGCAACGGGTAATGGTCTGGAATTGTGACCTCATTAATTTGCCTATAACCTAAAACAGGACGTAAAGATCCATCTTTCTTAGGTACCTAGAGGCTAAGTAAGATACGTTACTTGTTTGTGTAGACCGTTGCACAGAAGCTGCTATGATAGGAGGCGAATCCTGGACAGTGTTAACTTTAACAACTTCAAAGGACCCTAAATGACTGCCAGAAGAGAGTGTGATGGGAGCGCACCAGTAACGTTGGTTATTATAGGTGCGGTAACACGATCCTCAAGAACAGTGGAAAGAGTTCCTTCCAATCCTAGACGACGAACACGAACAGAGTCAGGCTGAGATAAAACATCAGAACCATTTGAAGCATCTGAAATGCGTACCGGGATTCAAACTGCACTTGAAGGCCCAATATAATACTCGTCTACAACAACAGTAGCACAAGAAAGTATAGGAGAACCTAAATGATTAGAACGCTTTGGTCTGATCATGCACAAAAGCTGAACTACATATGCAAACTGGCTTATCTGATGCAGGAATAATAGATTTGTAAAAAGTCACTACACGATGCCTTGGAAATGTATCTATACAATTAGCTGTAAGAGCGTCAATACCCAAGAGACAATTGCACATGGGAGCAATCCCAGAAACTACTACAAAATTAACACAGAAAACAATAGTATGGGAAGAAAATCTTAAGGGAATGCAAATAGACACAAGAATAGGTAAGAGAGAGCCTTGTACAGAATGCTATCCTTTACAAAAAGGAGATAATGATATATTGTACAAATCCTTGAGAGCATAACATGCCCTTTTACCTATACGAGTACATTCTGCTCCAGTATCTACTGTTACGGGGATTGGTGTTTTCTCTGTATAAAACTGAAAAGTAGGGAGTTGAGAAGACTCAGCAGCCACCAAAGGGACGATCTGAGACCGGTTATTATTGGTCAATCCCTTGGTTTTTTATACGGGCGCTGGTGAAAATGGGGCTGAGTTTGCCTAAGGGTTGAACATTTTTCTGCTTTAAGTTTCAAAATATTTGAACACTGTTCAGTTGAATGCTTACATTGTCCATGGACATGAAAGTAGCTAAGCTTATCCTAAAGCGCTACTCTAGATAGGTCATGTGTCATGTTAAAAGAGGTATCAGTGAAGTTTCTACGTACCGGGGTCTGCTTTCACTTGTGCTCGTGTCGCCTACGGTGAAAGTAAAAAGTACTTGTGTGACCTGTCTTATTACAATAGGTACATATAACTACAGGTTGTGTTAATGTAGACGGAGTGCTTTGTGTAGGTACTAATTACTGAGAGGGAGGAGGAGAAAGGGACCTGATATAGTAGTGTAAATGTAGTATAAGCCATTGTCTGAGGTGATGTTTGGTTACTAATAAAGGAGGATAATTTCTGCTTAGTAGACATGGCTAAAGGAACAAAGACAGCAAAAGGGCTAGGCAATTTGTTGTCACTTCGTAATACTGTAATATGTACGTGAAAAATCTTAATACATACATTAATTATTGCGACCGATTACAAATACACGTGCCTCACTAAATGAAAGATCAACCACTTCTGGACTGGCGGTCGTAAAAGTATAGTCCATACTCGGGAAATAAATAAATAAATGAATAAATAAATACATACATACATACATATACCAAGGCTTTTTCCCCCTTACAAGGGGGGTAGCCAAAAAGAAAAAGGCATAAAATCATTCCCACCCATTCCATCCCTGAATACACTCCACACCCCTCCACCCTCCCTCTTATCTTAGCACCTCCTGGATGACGGGTCATCCCTGCACCTTGTCCACTGCCCTGGGTCAGAAGCAGTGTCGCAAGACACAGCACATCCACAGCAAGGCCGCTTCATTAAATCGGCGACCCCCCCTCTCCGTCCCCCATTGCATAAAATGAGAGGACGGGGAGAAATCCCTTCGAGCTGCGTCAGATTTTGCTCACACACACTACCTCACCCCCCATCCACCCGCCCATTCCACCTCATGCAATCACAACATCATCCATATACAACCATTCTCCATTCACCTCTGTCTTCTGTCCTCTCCCGTCCTTCCTCAACAGACATTCCCCTCTTCCCCAAAGCCCCCTTCACCCCATCCATCCACCTCATCCTAGGACGCCCCCTCATGTTCACTCCCTCCACATCTGCCTTCCACACCTCTTTTACTAGTCTTTCTTCACTCATTCTTTCCATATGTCCAAACCATCCTAATATTCTTTCATCAACCCTATCTCCCAGCTCCCTTTCCACCCCCGTTCTCCTCCTCACCTCCTCATTTCTCACTCTATCTAGCCTAGTAACCCCCATCATACTTCTCAGACACCTCATCTCAAACACATTCAAACTCCTTCTCTCTTCTTCTCTTATGTTCCATGTTTCTGCCCCATACAGTGCTGTTGGCGCAATCACTCCTTCATACAGTCTTCTCTTAGCATCCATTCCCAAATGTCTATTCCTCATTACACTCTTTAATCCACCAAGGCATTTACTCGCTTCTCTCAATCTACATTCTACCTCCACCTTCACTCCACCTTTCCCTGCCACATTTGCACCCAAGTATCTAAAACTATCCACTTCCTCCAGTCGCTCTCCCTTAATGCTCACTTCCAGTCTACTGCCACTTTCACCTCTTGTACATCTCATCACCTTACTTTTACCCACATTTATCTTTAGCTTTCTTCTATCACATACTCTCCCAAACTCTGCCACCAACTTCCTCAATCCCTCCTCCGATCCTCCCACAAGCGCAGTGTCGTCCGCAAACAACAACTGGCTCACCTCCCACTTTTCTCCATTTTCTTTAACCATCTCCAATCCCTTGCCCACTACCCTTTCATTTACCTCTCGCACTACCCCGTCCATGTATAAGTTGAACAGCCAGGGCGACATAACGCATCCTTGACGAAGTCCCACCTTTACCTCGAACCACTCACTCTCTCCATTTCCAATCCTGACACAAGCTCTACTATTCTCATAAAAACTCTTGACAGCTCCCAGTAGCTTTCCTCCTATCCCGTATATCTTCATAACCTCCCACAGTGCCTTTCTGTCTACCCTGTTGTAAGCCTTTTCCAGATCCATAAAAGCAAAATAAAAAACATTCTTCCCCTTTCCTATAGCTTTCTCACATATCTGTCTTATCACAAAGATCTGATCTACACAAACTCTACCTGCCCTAGATCCACACTGTTCCTCACCAATTACTCCTTCTGTTCCTCTCCCAATCCTCTCAACCAAGATCCTCCCATAAGCCTTCCCAACTACACTCAACAAGCTAATCCCTCTGAAACTACTACATTCACACTTGTCCCCTTTTCCCTTGTAAAGAGGAACCATACAGGCACTCCTCCAGTCCTCCGGCACTCTACCCTCTCTCCAACAAACATTAAATAACCTCACCAACCAGTCCACCATCACTGTACCTCCCTTTTTCAGACATTCCGCATGGCATCCATCCAGACCAGGTGCCTTACCTGCTTTCATCATCTTAACAACTGCCTTCACCTCATCCTTCCTTATTTCTCCTCCATTCTCCTCATTCACCACTCTCATTTTCTTCGCACTTCCCACTGCAGCAATCTTTCCTTCCCTATCCTCCTTCACATTTAGCAACTCCCTAAAATATTCTGCCCATCTTCCCCTTACTGCCTTCTCTTCCATTATCA
>NC_134809.1:36392880-36400380 GCF_046742065.1 Oratosquilla oratoria | reverse complement strand
AGGGAAAGAAACTGAAGACCAGTTAACAGAAATGTTTAATAAGTCTGTAGACACTGGTTTTCTGCCTATTGCTCGGGGGCAGGCAAACGTTATTCCTGTTTTCAAAAAGGGAGATAAATCGTCTATATGCAACTATAGGCCAATCAGTTTGACATCGGTTGTAGGTAAAATGCTTGAATAAATAATCTTTGATAGAATCAGATATTGCATGGAGAGACATAATTTGATTCGTGACTCACATCATGGTTTTTCCAAGGGTAAATAATGTGTGACTAATCTTCTATCTTTTACTCTAAAGTATATAAGGCCATCAGATAACAATGATGGTTCCGATGTTATTCACCTTGACTTTAGAAAAGCGTTCGACAAGGTGCCCCACCAGAGACTACTAAACGACTTGGGCAATGGGATTAATAGTGATGTTATTAAGTTTGCGGGTATCTTACAATTGTATCTCCATTGAAATCTCCGCGGACTACTTTCATATCATGGCCAAGAGATTCTGCACGCAATGTGATAGAGAGTTGTAAAACTCATCTTCGATGTTATCATCTGCATCAATAAACAATATATAATAGATAATAAAGAATGAATGGCAATGATGGGCAGTAGGTAATGAAGAACAGATAATAAACATTAATAGAATGAATGAATATAAGAAAATGATAAATAACAAATAAATAGATGATAAACAATAAACAATAAATAACAAATAGTAGATAAGAATTAAATAAATAATAAATGATAAAAAAAAAACAAATAATAATTAATTGTAGAATGTAGATTCGTAGTAGTCCTTCCGCTGCCCACCATAATATAGAATGTGTGTTCTCTACATTTGAATTTGTGTGAAGAGAAAATCAGGCCGAGTTCTTGGTTTTAATCGCTTCTATTTTTGGTCTATTCTATTCTGTTCTAACTACTACATACACGGTAGGCCCTCAGGTAAGCTCGGAGGTTTGTCAGACATATACATATACAAAATATATTTACAAGGGTCGCCAATTGTGAAAAGGATGTTGTTGCCATATGAGTCATACTGAGAAGTTAGGTGGCTTCGGTTGGTTGAGACGTCGGCCGATGCAGGTGGCCTTTTTTCTGGTGGACTTCTTGACCTGATACGCCGAGAGAATCTTTTGTTGTCAAGGGGCGTTGTCAAGAAAGGTCGTTTAGTCTTTGTCTCGACGTCCTTTGGAGATTCGTAGCTTTCGTTGGAACCACATCTTGTAGCATATTGTGTGCGCGCGTGTGTGCACGCCAGTATCGAAGGGAGACCCAGATACAAAGATGATCAACTACGAAGATGCGCAAGTCATCAAAGTGTTGCAATGTTGACTATAACATGGCTCGGTTCGCTACTATCACTGACCCCAGTGATATTGGTGCTACGGAGATAGAAGAGAGAATAACACAAGACAAACCAGGCCTGATTGCAGGCCCTGGGTACAAAGACATTCACAAAATGGTACTAAAATATTCATGATTATAAGGAAATATGCTTAATGGTATGAACAATAGTATGAACATGCGGAAAGTAGATATTGTTTCCATTCACCTAGGCAGGAATATACATTCTATGAACTTGTTGCTCGATTTCTAAGATTATAGCGGCGAAGGGGAACTGGAGGTTTTGGTTGAGAGGATTGTTGATCTCTATTGCAGGAATATTGTGATTCTGGTAAGGAACGGTCTCTATGTCGAGGCCGTGGGGCACAAGTTTGATATGATCTTTATGCAAGACAGTCTCCGTAAGATTGTGCAAACTGAGTGCTATAACTTTGTTCTTTGATTTATGTCCAATGATACGATAGGGTCCAGAGAATTTAGGGGAGAGCTTCGAGGTGAGGGTGTGGTTAAGCGTGTAAATAATGTCTCTAACTTCAAGGTTGCAAGCTCTTGCTGATTTGTTATGCAAGCGGACCATTTCATCCTTAGTGAGATGAAGAGTATTATGTATTCTTTTGAACAAATTGGAATATGCTACTTTGACCTTTACGTAATCATTGAAGTTGTAAATGGGTGTTCATTCTGAAAGAAGAAGATCACAAGGGAGCCGTTTGTCTGAGCCAAAGAGGACAAAATTCCGATATAGACTTATTAATGGAAATATTTATGGAAGCTTGAATCATGGGGACATGTTCATCCCAGGAAGGGTGAAGATCAGAAGCAAGATGTCGTAAAACATTGAGAATCTTTCTATTCTGGCGTTCAACTAATCCTTTTGAACTAGGGTAATAAGCAGTAGTATTACATTTCTTGATTTGAGAGTAGTTACAAATTTGCGAAAAAATCTCATTGTTGAATTCAGTCCCGTTGTCCGAAAGCAGAGTTTTGGGTGTAGTGAAGGAGTATATGACTCTGTCAATGAGTGTCTTTGCTACGTGTTGTGCTGTTTTGCCTGTTAGAGGTGAAAGAACACAGAATCATGAGAAATAGTTGACACAGACAAATAGATACTGGTTTCCGGTATGTGTAACTGGTAACTTGAGAAGATCAAGAGCGACTGTGTCGAATGGTTTAGAAGGTGTAGGATAAGTTAAGATTGGAACATGACAGCTAATATGACCTTTGTGAATCGCGCAAGTGTAGCAAGCGTATTTGTAAGCGTGTATATCCTTCCTCATGGTTAACCAGAGAAAGCAAATAAGATTCTGGGATTGATTGCGCGATCTTTTGATTTCAAAAGTCCATCACTCATTAACAAGCTATATAAATCGTTAGTTCGTCCACATTTGGAATATGCTGTTTCCGTATGGTCACCGAATCTCATTAAAGACATTGACAGACTGGAAAAAGTACAACGGCGAGCCACAAAACTGATTCCAAATATCAAAAATAAATCATACGAAAATCGACTTAAGCACATGAATCTGTTTTCCCTAAAAAAGCGTAGACTCAGAGGTGACTTGATACAGGTCTTTAAGATTTTAAAGGGAATTGACAACATCAAAAGTGACCAAATTTTCACATTGAATGAGAATCAGACAAGAAACAATGGTCTCAAACTGTCCGGAAATAGATTCAATTTGGAAGTGGGTAGAAACAACTTTGCCAACCGTGTAGTTAATGAATGGAATAAACTTCCTGCACAGGTAGTGCAATGTAGTTCAGTTCGAAGCTTTAAGAATCAGTTAGATAAATACCTAAGTAAGATGCTGTAATGATTATAATTTATCTTATATTATTTGTTTTTGTTTTGTTATCATTTGTCTGTCTGATTTTCATTTATTATTAGTTATATGTCAATTTATTATCATTTACTATTTACCTGTTTGTTTGTTATTCAACTATACCTATGCATTTATTTATGTATTTTATTTGTTATTTACATTATTATAGTTTTAATTTATTATTAATATGATTTTTTTTTTTTTTTTGCATCCGACCTAGATATGGATCAAAAGGTCTCCTGTCGGCATGCTCCACCTTTGTAATCCTTTGTAAAACCAGTGCAATCTGGCTTGTGAAACGCATCTATCTTTGCCAGGGTGTGCAGCAATAGGTGAATCGTGTATAAGCTTTAAAACTTCTAGAATGAGGTCTGTGGGGACTACTAGTTGAAACACCGATCTGTTAGATTCAGGTTTGTTAGTTAGTGTTGCTTTGTGATACAAAATGTCATCCACTAACGTGTAATTGTCGATATTAGGAGGAAAGTTGTCAGTGTCATTTGTGTCTGCAGATTCGAGGAGGTATATGACACGTTTCCATAGAGGATCTGATTTCTGCGCTGCGGCAACGCGCGCTTGTGTAAGGTTTACTGAAAGAGGATTCTGAGTGATAGTCGCAATATGGCGACTGAGAGCGTCTACATCTAGATTCGCTCTTCCTTGAACAAATTGAAAAGTGGGCATGAACTCTTGTATGTTAAAAAACCAACGGTCAAGTTTTCCAGATATTTTTTTTCCTTTAAAGAGGTGTAATATTGGTTGGTGGTCTGTGTATATGTGTATCTCGTAACCGAGGATGATCTCTTTGAAATGTTTGAGTGCATATATTACTGCTGATTCTTCAATGTCTGTGATTAATTTCGCTCATGCTTGTTGAGTGTGCGGCTCGCATAGGCAATTGGTCTGAGTTTTTTGCTGTGGTGTTGCATGAGGACTGGGCCAAGTCCTGTGTAGGATGCATCAGTGTAAATTGTATGGGGAAGCTTGTGGTTTGAAAAGGCAAGGACAGGTGCCGTGGTTAAGTCTTTCTCTTGGTCAGGTGTCCAAATGAAGGGTGTGTCCTTCTTAAGTAACGAAGTTGAAGGTGCTGCTATCCTAGCGTAACCTTGGACGTAACGTCTGTAAAAACCTGACAGACCAAGGAATGAACACATGCGTTAAACAGAAGTAGGGCGGGGAAAATCTATGACTGCCTTGACCTTGTCCTGCGAGGTTTAAATTCCTTGTGAATTAAGGACATGCCCTAGGAAGCATATTTCTTTCTGAAGGAAAGAACATTTCTTAAGCTTTAATTTTAGACCTGCCTGTTCTAGTCGTGAGAGGACGGTGTGTAGAGTGTTCGGTAACTGATTTAGAAGCGACGATCACATCATCGAAGTACATAAACACTGAATGACCTAGGAGGCCTGCAAATACTGTGTACTTGAGTCGTGTAAACACTGAAGGGGCTGATACGAGACCCATGGCGAGTCGTTTGAAGTGATAGTGTCCTGTGGATGTGCTAAAAGTTGTCAAGGGTCTAGACTCTGGGGCAAGGGGGACCCGGAAATATCCCGGCATAAGGTCTAAGGTTGTGAACACTACGTTGTTTTCACTGACGGAGTGGAAGCGCTCTTGTAAGATAGGAATTGGATGTCTTTCTGGTTTTATTAACTTATTTAACTCTCTGAAGTCTACTACAGGGCGGAAGGAACCATCGCGTTTGGGGACAACAAAGAGGGGGAAGTTCCATTCACTGATGATTCAGTGATATCTTGCGCAATCATGTCTTGGATAATGTTAGCTACAATCATGCGTTTGCTGTGTGGTAACCTGTATGCGGGAATGTAACATGGTTTAGAGTTTTCTCGAAGGAGTATACGATGTTGAATAAGATTAGTGACTCTAAGGGGTTCACCTTGAGTGGCAATGGTACGTCTGAACTTGTTGCAGAGTGCAAGCAAGTCTGCTTGGGCATCAGGTAAATCAAGTTGGTTAAGCTGAGATGCATCAATGGGTTCCTGTGCTGTTGTCACGTCGGAAAATGTGGCCCAAACTTGAGAAGTTGGGGATTGGTTATCCGTGACTTTAATGCGTAAAGGATATACTTCAAAATCGCAAATGTTTGTACCAACTGTGAGATGAAGGGGCGCGTAGTGTCATTGGTAATTAAAATGCAAGTATGACCTTTCTTTGACGTAGAGCTGATGGCTGAAAGTAGGGAAATACCATTGGCACGACAAATTTCTGGCATACAGAGTACATCAGTGTCATATGCTTGGAAAGTTCATATGTGTATCTTTGTATATTCACGAGGGAATAGCGTCTTTGGGTTGATAAGCAGTGCG
Source organism: Oratosquilla oratoria (assembly GCF_046742065.1). NCBI lineage: Eukaryota > Metazoa > Arthropoda > Malacostraca > Stomatopoda > Squillidae > Oratosquilla > Oratosquilla oratoria. The sequence goes on along the minus strand of NC_134809.1, from coordinate 36,394,883 downwards.
TGAGTGTGTTTGAAGGTAGATGACACTTCCGAGACTGGGGCGGATTGTGTGTTAAAACCCTCTAAGAGGGGCAAGAATTGGTCCTCAAGCGGTGAAGGATCATCGTTATTTACTAGATGTTTTGTCTCGAGTTTCGCTGATTTTGACATGTGTAAAGAGTTTGCGCGTCAATTACTCTTAGAATGTATGTCTACAGCTGGTAGTGAAGTGGAAGAGATAGAGTCGTTGGAATGTGTATGTGTGTCGGTGCCATCTGAGTTAAGAGCTGGTGCATCCTCGTGTGATGAAGCAGAGTTAGTTTGAGCAGTTGTGCTAGAATTAATTGGCGTTAAATCAGGTTTTGCCTGCTTGGCCACGTTGATGTGGTTGACTTTAGGGGAATTTGCTGATGGCAATGCAGGGAGGAAGTGATTAGCATAAATGATGCCATGTTGAGCAGGGTAAATGATGATATTATATTGCTTCATCAATGTTAAGCCTATGAGGATATCAGCAGGGAAATGGACGTCAGCTACGTAGGTGGTAACTGGAATGGCTGGGCACTCATCTTTGAAACTAATGTCTAGGGAAAATTTATCAATGATTGGGAAAGGTACACCATCTACATTGCAAAGGTTGACGTCGGGGGGTTCCAAAACGGTGACGTTTTGTTTCAGTGCGGAATCTGTGGCAACTGTGTAGTGTCATTATGTTAACTGGGGAGCCCGTGTCGAGAAATATTTTCACTTTGGTGTTACTAGACTTAGCATTGAAAGTTAAGGAATCTGAAGACGTGTCTGGGATATCTAGGGTGTGTACCGGTAAGGTTGCAAATGGGACAGCTTTGTATGGAGTGACTGTCTTAGGTGTCACAAGGGAGATGTGTTACGTGAATACCTTGCAGGGGATGGGTTACGTGAATGTCTAGCAGGAGAGCTATTTGGGGATTCTTGTCTATGGCGTCTTCCAAGTAAACATGATCAGTCGTGTGAAAGCAAGTGCCATGATGCTTGCAGTATTGGTTCGGTTAAGACGGCTATCTGTGATAATACGTGACAACAAGGTGTTCTGGTTTGTGACAGTATGTACAAAACATTCGTGCTCTTGAAGGAGAGCGTTGTCGTGAGTGATGTCGTGTGCATGATGTATGTCGTGCTCTCGTGTGATTGAGGGGGACCGTGTGACCTGTGCTATCGGATGTCTTGATACTATGGGTACTGACTGATTTTGTAACTACGTGATAGCTTGTTCTGTATCAGAGAATTTCCGTGAGAATTCGCCTAATATGATACCTGATGTGAATGTAATGGTGCTGGTTTTCTGGAGTGTGTCTGGATGTAACTGCGAGAGAAGGCGAAAGTATGCAGTAAAGGAGACTACATTATCCAATAAAATTCGTTGTTTGAGACCTAGTCTGAGTTTTTGACACTTTCTCTGAGTTCGCTCTTAAATGCTGAAGCTGTTTTGACTGCCTTTTCTTTAGTGGTGTGTGGGCCATGACTGTATTTTTGCAAGAGAGTATAGTGGGGAAAGTGCTCCAATTGGCTCAAAAGCCGCAAATGACCTTTTAAAATGTTCTGCAAATGTATCAAATGAATGAGTTTCCTCAAACAAGTCAGACTGAATGACGTCACCAGCTAATGTGTTATTCGTGTCAATTTTGGATGTTAGAATGGATATCTTTGTTTTGTCGTCTGTGACATTTCTGAGTTAACTTCAGTGAGGAAGGTGTGTACAGGAATATTCCTGAATTACTGTGATGAGATTTTGGGTTGTCATGGTGTTGTGAGTAGTTGAATTGTCTGAAGAATTGGAAGTAGAGGGGAGGGACATGGTTGGTGGAGACTTAGCTTGGCTTCGTGTATAGGGTCGGTAAGTCGAGTCAGAGAGGGCTTTGGACACGTTTATGTATTAAGAAAAATATGTGTGGAGACTGTGTTGCTCCTAGGTGGCACTAAACGGAAAAAAAATCTGTTTACCCAATGTGATGTTGGAGTATGGTGGTGACGAGCTGCAGTGGGGAC
>NC_134809.1:36372880-36387880 GCF_046742065.1 Oratosquilla oratoria | reverse complement strand
CACACACACACACACACACACACACACACACACACACACACACACACACACACACACACACACACACACACACACACACACAAAGGAGGGAAGCGAGGGGTTCAGGCTTTGTGTGTGCACCGACCCTAGTCTGGCGCCTGGCCGCCCATTCACTCTACTGAAATCCCAACTCGTCAGAAAACAAATGGAAATTGTGGTTTCAGCCTCGCGAACTCAATTGCCGCTGCTGCTTCTGTCGACATCGAAATTTTGGCAGCGGCAACCGAGCGTGTTCCTGTGAAGTGCTCGCCAGACTCTCCCAATCTCCCTCCCATTGTGCGGGGGTGGGGGTGGGTAGAGACGCGCCTGGCAGGAACAGTCTCTTCCCGTTCTTCTCGACGCCTTCTGGGGCCTTGGAATAAGGAAAAGGCTTCGAACAGGAGGAAAAAGACAAGGAAAGGGAAGTGAAAGAGGGGAAGGAGGAGGAAGAGGAGGGGGGTAAGAGGATGAAATGGTTTGGTGATGACAGAAAATGAGAGAAAAAAAAAAAAAGAACAAGAGAAGGAGAGGTGGAGATTGCCACAAAGGTTTTGCGGACCCAGTTCTGGAGGTCAGAGTGTTGTGTGGCGCGGCGAACTGGGTACGGAGCGGAGGTTGAATAAACCGCTTTGTCTGAAGAGGGCGGGTGTACGCCAAACTAGAAGAGAAAAACTACCAGAAGTGCGTGATTTCGTGCTCCAATTTATATAAATGATAATGTTCTGTGTATGTGTTAGTGTGTGTATCTGCGTGCGTGCGATTCACCATGGTCTTGGATCACGTGTTGGACTCGTGATCGACAGCTACTTCCCTCCCTAAAGAGAGCTCAGAATTCATATATGACTGATCTATGGCTAATGCTGTGACCTTACACGCACACACACTCCCAACTCCTCGCCCGCGAGAGTTGGAGTAACAACTTGCAGCGCAGCGATACTGAATTTATTTCAGCCCTGGGAGGGACTCGAACCCGGACCTCCATAGTGGCAGTCGGGAACTCTAACCACAGCGCCACAGTGTGTGTGTGTGTGTGTGTGTGTGTGTGTGTGTGTGTGTGTGTGTGTGTGTGTGTGTGTGTGTGTGTGTGTGTGTGTGTGTGTGTGTGTGTGTGTGTGTTTACCTAGTATTTGCCAAGTTGTATCTTACGGGAAGGGGAGCTTTGCTCGTGATGTCCCGTCTTTGTATCTCGCAGTGTTTAATTTGCTCTTAAGTCCATGTATAGTTTTTGCACACACCGTTGATTGGTACAGTTTGTTCCAGACATCCACAGCTCTGTGTGGAAACATTTTCTTTTCAGGCCTCTTCTATAACTGTCCCTTATGAGTTTCATATCCTGTCTCCTTGTATATCTCTTATCCCAGTTTATTAAGTCCTCTCTACCAAGGACTTCCATGCCTTTCATGATTCTGTAGACGGTTAGCAGGTCACCTCTTTCTCTTCTTTGTTCCATAGTCAGTAATTTCAGTTTTGACAATCTCTCCTCATATGACAGTTTTGAAAGTATTGGTGCCATTTTCGTAGTTGCTCTCTGGATTCTTTTAATCTTCTTTATATTCTTTTTGGTACTGGGTGGCCATAGTGTCGCAGAGTACTCCAGTCTAGGCTTTATTAGTGTGACTATTAATTTTTTTTTCGTCCAAATAGGTAAAAGCCCCCTTTATTGATCTTAGCATGTTGTAGGATTCTTCAACAATTCTGTTTATCTGTTTATCTGATTACTCCCAGGTCTTTTTCAGATCCCACTTTTTTATTTCCTTTGTTCTGATTTTACATTGTCCTGACATTCTTTTTTTACTTTTTCTGAATTCCATTATGCTACATTTCTTGATGTTGAAGTCCACTTCTCACTTCTGACTCCATTTCCATACCTTGTTCAGGTGTGTCTGCAGTGATTCACAGTCTGTTTCAGTATTCACTTTCCTCAGCAATTTAGCATCGTCTGCAAAACAACAAAAAAACAAAAAAAAACTCATGTAACATTCCACATCTCCATCCATGTCATTCACATAAATAGCAAATATTATTGGAGCCAATACTGATCCCTGTGGAACTCCACAGTGTGTGTGTATGTGTGTGTGTGTGTGTGTGTGTGTGTGTGTGTGTGTGTGTGTGTGTGTGTGTGTGTGTGTGTGTGTGTGTGTGTGTGTGTGTGTGTGTGCGTGTGTGTGTTTAGGAAAAAGAAAAGGACGCTGGACATGGTATTTGTATTAAGGTTGGTTCTAGAAAAATGCGTAGAGAATAATATGGCTGTTTTCATTGCCATTTATGACCTAGCAAAGGAATTTTATACAATATCCAACAAGCTCTTGTGAAAAGTTCTCACTAAATATTGGATGCATCCAAATTTTTCCTACGCAGGTATAGAAGCCAAAGTATGTGTCGGAGGCATCTTCATCTTTTCCAGTACAAGTGGATGTAAATCATGGCGATATTTTGACCCCTCTCTGATTAGGTCTCTTTATATCTACTATTATGATCCTGATACACTGTAGAAGACGGGATATAAATAGAATATGGACTTGATGGCAATTAATTCAACATCAAACGACTCCAAGCCCAAACAAAGACGTTAAACTGTCAAATGATTGACCGATTACATTCTTTATATGGAGTACTTTGAAACTATTCTTCCCACTATCAAACTCTTGGGTTTCATTTGGTTCAGACATGTTGATGACATTTTTACTTTTTGGAAATAATTTTGGGGTATCTTTGATGACTATTTAACAAACTTATCCAATTAATAACCAATCTCATATTTAAGATTGAATGGGAGGAAGAGGGTAAGATTCCTTTTTATAGGCATACTAATTATGAGGAATGGGAATAGGCTTGCGGTTTACAGAAAATCTAAACATTTAGAAAGCTATCTTTATCATTATTATTATTATTCTTTTTTGTCAGCCCCCAGATAATGTCAGAAAACGTGTAACCTCGGGTCTTTTTCTCAGAGTATTTACAATTTGTAAACCAATTTTTAGAACAAGAGTTAAATTCCATCAGACCCCAACTTGAATATTCAACTTGAATATTCAACTTGAATATTCAAATGAAGGAATGTGTAATATCTTAAACAATTATTTTAGCTCGGTATTCGTAAACGAAACACCTCAAGGTGAATTCCAAACTGAAACCTGTGAAAAGTCTAGGGTAAACTTACTCACTACGGTAAATATAACAAAAGAAAAAATTAATAGGTGTATAGACAAACTCAAAGTTAATAAAACACCAGGGCCTGACGGTTGGCGTCCAAGAATCTTAAAGGAAATGAAAAATGAGATTGTTGTTCCATTAGAAATTATTTTCAAGAAATCCATCATATCCGGAGATGTCCCAAGAGAATGGAAGCTAGCTTGTAGCCTTTGTGGATTTGGGGGCTACATTAGGCAGGATTTAGTGCGGCAAGATAAACTCTAAAGCACACCTTTTCCTTTTCTTTATTAAAAGTTGCACTTCATCACAATTTCCTTTATACACAAGAAAATACCATTTAGTTTCTAAGTCACCACGTACACTTTATCTTCTAAGCACTTCACCTAGTTTCTGACTATCTCTCAATACTTTAGTTCCAGACTACCTCACACCTTTTTTGTTGAGTTTCTACTACACTGTTACACCAGGGCACGTCTCTCAAAAACCGACCTGGTCGGCTGGTGCCATCCAGTTTTAATCTCCGGAAGTCACAAGGTCATCACTTCTCGAGTTGCCTTTGGTCGTGGTGTTCACAATTATTTCATGAAAGTCCGTTGTCTCACATGGGTGGGGCAACTGCATTTATTACCTACTGGTCTCTTGTACAATAATTACTAATTATATATCCAGGGGGGGTGGCTTGTTAATATGTAAAATTTCCGTGTGTTATGTCTGGTGGTATCCACTATGTGTGTGTGTTTGTATGTCCGTAGCGTGCCAGTGTTGGTGGGACGGACGTGAAAGTGCTGAGCTGTTAGACTGTCTATTCAGCAATTGAACGGAAGGACTGGCGCCAAGGAGTCGGGTGTGGTGGTGTGGTAATGGTCATCATGGGTATGGTGACGTATACATATCGCCCTCCCCCTGGGGTTAGGTGGCTCCCGGCACCTAATGTTACATGGTTAACAAAATATTGATACATATATATGGTTATATAGTTATATAGTCAGAGACACAAAATCTTGGGTGGATATATGTGGAGAAGGGGGGGGGTGATGTTGAGGTGATTGTGAGGACCCAAGAGGGCACTTTGAACTAGAAGGATGGGTATGCGATGTTGTGTCTCTGAATAGGAAGTAAGGTTGTGTCTCACCAACATTTCATATATTTTCAACTATCACATGAAAGTTTATACTACACTTCACATATCACCGTCGGGGTTCACTTTTTCAAATATTGTGCTAGAGTTCATGTGGTATTTCACAATATATATTTTCTGTAAGATTCTTATCACGAGTTATTATGGTATTCAAGATATTGGATGAGACACAAGATCCAACTTAATCTAGGTTTACAATAATTTGGGAAAGGGAGGGTTAAAACTGTTTGAAGGTCTTATTTCATGCAAAAGAATTTCGTTAGTATCACTAATATAAAGAGGATGATTAAGATTGAGAGGGCAGTGGAGGCATAGGGTAGTATTTTGTAGTGTAGGTCTAAGGAATCCATGTCAAGAGTAGTTGATTTATTGAGGAGGCGTACCATGTCTATCTTACTTGGGAGGATGGTATCGGGGATCTTGGGGAGGGGTGGGAGTGTTAGTTGGGTTATGGGACCTAGATCGTGGGTCATGTTGAGAGTGCCTTGGTAGTGTAGTTTGTTGGGGAGTAACATTGAGTCCATCATGTAGATGTGGCAGGTGTCTGGTAGAGTGATAGGGCCGTTGATCCTATGATGGGAGGGTGGTTTGTGTAGGCATATCACTAACACTAATGTGGAGTGGGGAAGAAATATGAAGTGTTTATGTCCTACGTGGGTGTGGTGTATTTGAGTGTTGTCTGAAAAGCGAAAGTCACACGTCTCGGAAAAATTGACTTTGGGTGTTGTGAGTTCTGAGAGGCAAGGTTGGGATTTGGTTAATTGGAAATGGAAGGGGTAAGCTGGACAGATATGGAAGTTGGGTCGTGCTATCTTGCAAGTTGCCATGGTTTCCGGTGAGGTCAGTGAAATCCACTGGCCGTCTGTCGATTTTAGGATGGTGGAGGTTGGTAGGTTGAGGGTCATTGTGCGGTTTTGATAAGGGTAGGGGAAGGGATAAATTTCCCAAAGGGAGAATCTCTTGATCGGGTCCATAGGTATGTTGATAAGAATAAATTCTTGAAAGATAGTTGATGCTAGGATGGGGTAGTAGTGTTGTATTTCATTCTGGAGGAAGAAGGGGGTGAGATTCAATGTATTTTGAGCTTGTCGTACTGTTTGACTAAGTTGGTTTGGGGTTATCATTTGAGAGTTGACTATACCTGCGTGGGCGTTTCAGATATCTCTCTGGATAAGATTACTCTGACTCTGGAACCTATCTAGTTGTTTGTCTAGTTCATTTAGGTTTGTATGTCCGTAGCGTGCCAGTGTTGGTGGGACGGACGTGAAAGTGCTGAGCTGTTAGACTGTCTATTCAGCAATTGAACGGAAGGACTGGCGCCAAGGAGTCGGGTGTGGTGGTGTGGTAATGGTCATCATGGGTATGGTGACGTATACAAGATAACGTTATTCCCATATTCAAAAAAGGTGACAAAAAGAAACCAAATAACTATAGGCCTATAATTTTGAGTTCAATCGTAGGAAAAATAATGGAAACTATCATCAGAGATGCTATCGAATATCATTTAGAAAGTAACCGTTTGATAAATGATAGCCAGCATGGTTTCAGACGGAAACGTTCTTGCGTGACTAATTTACTCGAATTCTACAACACAGTTATCTCGAATTATGACAAAAGAAACAATATAGATTTAGTATATCTAGACTTTGCAAAAGCTTTTGATACCGTCCCACACGAAAGACTACTTACTAAATTAGCTTTGCATGGAATAAGTGGTAGCCTATTAGGTTGGACTAGTAATTGGTTGAATGGTCGAAAACAGAGAGTTGTTTTAAATGGAAAAACTTCTGGATGGAAAAGTGTTGCAAGTGGAGTTCCTCAGGGTTCCGTTCTTGGGCCACTTCTATTCATAGTATATATAAATGATATAGACCATGGACTAAAATCTACTGTTTCCAAATTTGCTGATGATACAAAACTGTGCGGAGTGGCAAATGATCACTCAAACCAATTAGATATTCAAGAAGATTTAGATCAATTACAGCAATGGTCTGAAAAGTGGATAATGAAATTTAACACAAGTAAATGCAAGGTAATGCACATAGGTAAAAATAACAGTAAGTACGATTACAAGTTATTTGGAAATTCGTTAACAAAAGTGGATAGTGAAAAAGATCTCGGCGTAATTATCAGTAACGACCTCAAATCATCCAAGCAGTGTATTTCAGCCTCTGAGAAAACAAATAAGATTCTAGGACTGATTGCGCGATCTTTTGATTTCAAAAGTCCATCACTCATTAACAAGCTATATAAATCGTTAGTTCGTCCACATTTGGAATATGCTGTTTCCGTATGGTCACTGAATCTCATTAAAGACATTGACAGATTGGAAAAAGTACAACGGCGAGCCACAAAACTGATTCCAAATATCAAAAATAAATCATACGAAAATCGACTAAAACATATGAATCTGTTTTCCCTAAAAAAGCGTAGACTCAGAGGTGACTTGATACAGGTCTTTAAGATTTTAAAGGGAATTGACAACATCAAAAGTGACCAAATTTTTACATCGAATGAGAATCAGACAAGAAACAATGGTCTCAAACTGTCCGGAAATAGATTCAATTTGGAAGTAGGTAGAAACAACTTTGCCAACCGTGTAGTTAATGAATGGAATAAACTTCCTGCACAGGTAGTGCAATGTAGTTCAGTTCGAAGCTTTAAGAATCATTTAGATAAATACCTAAGTAAGATGCTGTAATGATTATAATTTATCTTATATTATTTGTTATCATTTGTCTGTTTATTATTTAACTATACCTATGCATTTATTTATGTATTTTATTTGTTATTTACATTATCATAGTTTTTATTTATTATTTTATTATTAATATGATTTTTTTTTCGCATCCGACCTAGATATGGATCAAAAGGTCTCCTGTCGGCATGCTCCGCCTTTGTAATCCTTTGTAATCCTTTGTAACTAATAAAATTGGTTACATTCTGTTGTTCCCGGATAAATCCTTCAGCTAAGCCAGAACCAGCTCATAATTCCCCATCCGATACCACCAAATCATTTGTCCTCAAATAACCCTTGGTATTTTCTATTCTGAGCCCTTCAACTTCAAATTTCTTACCAAAGAAAAATCACAATTAGTGCACATTTACCCGAATATCATAAAAAGGAGTTAATGTACATCAGAGTTTGAAAGAACATAACCCAGATGTCTATTTCCTATTAAGTAAGTTTTGTAATCTTGTTTACATAGGTCAGACAAGGAGAGATCAGGGGGCAAAGCTGAATGAACACAAACGTTTGATCAGATACGGCCAGGAAAGTTCATAAGTATTCCAACACGTGAGTCAGTTAAATCATCGTCTAGATTGGGACAAAGCCGATCTGATTTATAAATCTGATTGTAGGTTCAGAAGGAAGATGGTAGAATCAACACTAATAGAATATTATCATAACATGAACATCTCAAAGGGTCAGTGGTCTCCGGATATTACATATAGACTCATGATCACCAGCACCGTCAGCAAGAATCTTCCCCCCTGACCCCACATCACATGATAAACTAGGTTACTGTTGAGTAAGGGTAGCTGTCTATGCTTCTTTCCCAGTTTCTCTTTTTATGATAAAGTGGTATTTAAAGATAACTTCTCCCTTCCACTCTGTACTGCTGAAGGCAACCAACACACCCACTGTTAACTGGCACGCCTCTGATGGCGAACAGGGAAATTCCTTGTAGATATATGGGGTACCGTCATAATGACGGCGTGGACCATTGGGCACCTTATATATATGAATAAGATGACACTAGAGAAATATCTGACCAGGAGATGAGATTACTGCCAACCCTCCTTTCATAGCCAATATGAATAGCACACCCAAAACAAAACCGGGCGTTCTGGTTAGATCATCGTCTCCTAAAGGTCCAACTGCATTGCCTCGTGTGCTTACGGGCAGTGTGCCACGAAATGTGAGTGAGCACTGTCCAAGCAGATCCAAGTCTTGGACATTAAACAACATGAAGAAAATGAAGATCTATACATACAACGTAAGAATTCTCTCAAAAGACCACAGGCTGGAGAGTTTAATGGAAGAACTAGACAACATCAAGTGGGAGATCGTAGGACTGAGCGAAGTCCGAAGAGCGGAAGAAAAGCTGATACAATTACAAGATGGTCACCACCTGTTCAACTATAGAGGTAAGGACAAAGAAAGATCTAGTGGAGTAGGATTCTTGATAAACCGAGAGGTTGCTGGTAACGTAGTTAAAGTCAATAGTTTGTCAGACAGGGTAGCTTGGATTGTGATTAGGCTGTGTAAAAGGTACGCTCTAAAAATAGTTCAAGTTTATGCACCAACTTCACAGAGTTCAGACGATGAAATTGAGTCGTTCTATGATGATTTAAGTCAGGTAAAGGATAAAAAAAAGTAGGTACACATTGGTATTAGGCGACTTTAATGCTAAAGTAAGGAAGGAGATTGGAGATGAGACGTGCATTGGTAAGTTTGGAGTAGGTGAAAGAAAGGAGAGAGGCGAGATGTAAGTCAATTTTGCAGAGAACTACAACATGAGGATAATAAACACTTTCTTCCAAAAGTGTGTAGGTCGTAAATGGACGTAGAGAAGTCCAAATGGAACAACAAAAAACGAAATAGACTCCATTTTAGGAGATGAGAGCAAAAGCGTTAGCAATGTTACTGTCCTAAATAAAGTCAACATAGGTAGTGACCATAGAATGGTAGGTTGCACATCTAAATTCAGTTTCAGAGCCGAGACAAATAAACTAATTTTAAGAATGAAAATGAGCCTTGCAAAGGTTAAGGATAATAAGAAGAAATTTCAGTTAGAAATTGAAAATAGATTCGAAGCCCTAAGAACTAACGAGGACAGTGTGGAAGATATTAATCTAAATTTAGTAAATATCATTAGGGAATCGGCAGAGAAAGTAGGAAGTACAAAAAACACTAGAGAAAACAAATACTCCAAAGCTACAAATGGCCTAATTAAAAGAAGAAGGACCATGCAGATTAAAAGCGGGAAAGACGAGATAGAAAGAATAGAACTAAACAAGCTTATCAACAAAAGGCAGAGACTAGAGAAAAGAAAGAGAAACATGGATGGAATAGAGGAAACTATTCGCAAAGGTAAAAGTATTAAAGTGACTGCAAGATAGAAATGGAGAAATCATAAATGCAGAGGCAGAATGGTAAAAAGAGTAGAAGAATTTTACCAAGAGCTTTACTCGTTGAAGACCGTAGTTGAGTCAGTACATTCATGTGCAGACGTTACTAGTGTACCAGACATTACAAAGGAAGAAGCAAAATTTGCTCTAAAAACTATGAAACGAGGAAAAGCACTTGGGGAAGATGGTATATCGATAGATCTGTTGAAAGACGCAGGTAGATTGGTTCATATTAAATGAGGTCAGTTGTACACCCAGTGCTTACGTCAAAAAAGTTTTCTGATGCGACAGAATACAATAGACCTCTGTGTTTAGCTTTTGTAGATTACGAGAAGGCCTTTGAACTCGGTAGAACAAATAACAATACTAAACTCGCTACACAAACAGGGTATAAACGAACAGATCGTAAAAGTTTTAGAAAAGATTTATGCGAGAGGTACCGCTATAATTCGACTACATAAGGATACAGAAAAGAACACGTTAAAGAGAAAGAAAAATTGTGTATTGGGTTCCTGCAAGAGATTGTGAAGGAAAACAATCCTGGAAGAAAAATAATGATTATGATAAAGATAACCCCGGAAAAATAAGACAGACCCAACATGCTAACGGAAGGAATACAATTTTGGCTCCCGCCTAATGATTTTATTCAGCTGAGGGAAATTTCCCGTTTGATATGTTATTTGCCAGATACTCTAGGCAGCAATTTCGTAGAACTTAATTTTCTTTTCATAATTTGCTTTGATAATTTCTTTTCATAATATGGTTTAATAATTTTCTTTTCATAATTTGGTTTGATAATTTTCTTTTCATAATTTGGTTTGATAATTTTCAAATTATTGTATAATAGAAGTATTCTGACAGTTCTAGCCAGCGGTTTCATAAAACTTAATTTTTTCTTTATAATTAATTGTAATTTTCAAAGTTATTTACTGCATCTTCAGCCTTGAATCCAGGCGTGTTGTTCGATGCTTGGAAGAGTTGCTCGTTGATCTGGAGCTGGAACGAGTAGTTTTTCGAAAAGATTAAACGATTCTTCAGAGAAGGACTCCCATAGTCTCTCCTCTCTCATTTCGGCGGTCACCTCCAACACCACCGCAGAGGACCAGATCTCGAAGTCTGAATCCCCGCTTTGGGCCCTTCGCCAAGGATTACGACCAGTAAGGAGATTAAAAAGAATGATCCCGCACGACCAAATATCGGCCTGTGGTCCATTGTAGCGTCTTCTGAAGACTTCGGGAGCCATGTAGGCCGTCGTTCCGCACGCGAGAGTAAGGTACTCTTCCTCCACTGCTACCATCTACACTAACATTGGACAAAATCCACCAATGTCCATATTGCGCCGGACACGTGACCTGAGTCCCCGTCCCTACTTGTCCACCTCATTACTTTTGTATATATACATGCTCTTCTCCACTCTGTAATCACATCTGCTAAAGAGGATAACAGATAGTGATCAAAATATACAGATCTTTTTACATTCGCTTATTCTTCTCCGAAAGTGGGTCATTAGTATAATTTTACCAATGTGCTACGACATTACTTTGTTGTGTTTTATATTCATGTCAAGTACATTTTCCCATATATCTTCTCCATCTTTCACTGTCATCTCTTCCCAACAGGTTTCTTTGCAGTTAAAATCTTCTATAAGTACCAGGTCTCCCCCATCCTTCAGCATCTCATTTAATGAATGCCTTGAATCTTCCCACAATTTTTAATAATTGCTCTCTTTCATGAAACCGTTTTTTGGGGCACATAAATCACCACAAACTTTCTACTTTTCATATCACTATCTTCAACTCTTATCATGATCATTTCCACACTGTTTTCTCCATCTTTAACCTTCGTCACACTTAAGTTTTTCTTAGCCAAAAACATGACTCTTCCATCCTGTTTCTCCTCTCTATTTTTAATCCATGTCCAACACCATTTGGTGGTAATGGTCAACTTGATTTTGTCTTCACAATTCCCATTATATATGTTTTTCTTCTGACAGGTAATAATCTAATTCATTTAATTCTGAGATCAGTCCGTCTATGTTAGCATAAGCCACTTTTTATTTTCCCCCTCTCCATCTCGTTCTCTGTTTCCTTCGTTTTTTTTTTCTATACAATTTTCTCAGTCTTATTCTAACACTCAAACAGAACTTTTTTTTTGTCAGTCTCCGTTCTTTTCTCATTTTTTTTCTTTAGCTTCACTTCTTAGTGTCTTCTCTCTTTCTCTTTCCTCATCATATATTTCTCTTTTTATCCATATACTTTAACAGTGTTCACTATTTGCTAACTTTCCTGCTTTTGCTAATACCTCTTCCGCTACCATTTGTGACCTTAATTTAATTTAAAGACCGATTTCTTTTTTGTTTTGTGTATTGTCCTATTCTATGCAATTCTTCTATTTCCTTTTCTATTTCCTGCTCTTTGTCTTGTACTGCTTTCAGAAGCTTTCTTTCTATTTCTTTCTCTTCTTTTTCTTTCGAGTACCTAACTAGATTATAATTTTCCTTTAGACTCAATACACTCCTTTTTATTCACTTTATCTCTAACCCAATTTTTTTTTCTTGATTACCCGTATAACTGTGTCTTTAGTATTCTTCTTTATTTGTTGTTGAACAATTTCCTTAAAAGCTATCTTTTCGTTTTCTTGGTCTTTTTTTCCATTCTTTTCTGATTATCTGTAAATCTTCTCCTAGCTTTCCTCCAATTTTCTCTGTCATTGCCTTTATTTGCTCATTCACCTCTTTTCATAAGGTCGCACTATTAGTGGTATTTTTGTTTTTCGTCCTTTTATTTTCACATTTTACCTCAATTAGTTATTTCTTAAATTCACCTCATTATTTATTTAAGCAATTTTTCTTTAAATAACGCACTTCCTTTTTTATTTCGAGATGCTCTTTCTTTAGCATCATCTCTTGATTCCATGAGCCCTTTCTAAATCTCATCCCCTTTTCTATGTCTATAATTCTACTCAGGTTTCTTTTCTCGTACCTATTAAATCTAGAAAAAGGTTCGTCTTCACCACACTTTAAAAGTCCTTTTGGGGTTTCAAGGTTTCTGTTTACAACACATTTCATTAATGCTCTGCTAGAGGTCTCTGTGCTCATATATACGTTAGGTTCTACTTCATCGCCATTTTCTGGTCTGTGTTCATTCTCTTCCATTTTTCCTCGATACACACTATTTCCACAAGTATTCCCCTTCCCATTCAACACAACCTAGGTGTCCTGTTATTTTTGTATTGTTGAGAAATTCCGTTTCTTTGATGTAATTCTCGGGAGCTCTAGTTGATACGTGTTGACAGTCCGGTGGTCCGATGTATTTGTGTGTGTGTGTGTGTGTGTGTGTGTGTGTGTGTGTGTGTGTGTGTGTGTGTGTGTGTGTGTGTGTGTGTGTGTGTGTGTGTGTGTGTGTGTGTGTGTGTTTGTGTGTGTTTGAATGTGTGTGTGGTTGCCTGTGTGTTTGTGTGTACGTTTGTGTGTGTGTGGTTGTGTGTTTTTGTGTATGTGTGGTTGTGCGTGTTTTTGTGTATGTGTGTGTGTGATTCACAATGGTCTTAGATCACGTGTTAGACTCGCGATCAACAGCTATTTCCCTCCCGGAAGAGAGCTCAGAGCTCATATATAGTATGACCGATCTATGTGGTTATGTATGTGTATGTGTGGGTGTATGTGTGTGTGTGTGTGTGTGTGTGTGTGTGTGTGTGTGTGTGTGTGTGTGTGTGTGTGTGTGTGTGTGTGTGTGTGTGTGTGTGTGTGTGTGTGTGTGTGTGTGTGTGTGTGTGTGTGTGTGTGTGTGTGTGTGTGTGTGTGTGTGTGTGTGTGCCTGTAAGTGTACGCTTTTGTATATGTCTGATTATTTTAGTGGTGAACTTGTGACGTTGTGTTTCAATGTATATACCTGAATCTAAATAGGATTGGACTTAAACGTGGATAATGAATCAGTAAAACCTTCATAAACACAAGTTTGTCATAAACTAGGATAATAAAATTGTGAAGAATAAAATTAATTATCTTGATAAAGATCAATATTGATTACAATGCAAAGTAACCATTAGGAGTCTTTGTAATCAATGATAACGCCGGTGATAATAACTCGATAGAAATTGTCAAATAAATAGATAAATAAGAATTAAATTCGAAAGAGAATAACAAGAAACAGATCCTAGTAGTATCCTTCTCGAAAGTTTCTAATTACAAACTTGGTTATGAAATCTAAGATTGTTATGCACATAATGAAAGAAATATTAACTTTGATATACACTAGGGTAAGATTTGTTGGCAGGCGTCACACCCCGAGGCTACTATCAGCACGTGGGAAGGGTCAACTCCTATCAGTTATTTTTTCAATTTATTTTCAACCCTTCAGCTGTGACTGAAGGGGTTTTACTTGGACGAATAAAATCGCTTTACACATGCCAGGTAATGAGAAAACTAATAAATGTTTATCCTTTTCATTGTCCAGGTTTTTTTTTATCGGCTGAATACTAACAGCAAGTGGCAATTAGAACAAATGTTTACCTTGTCAACAGCAGTAGAAGTGTTAGAAATGTTCAGTGATAATCTGTTTTCACACTCAATTATTGATTTATTTGTTTTGGATAAGATGAATGAATTTTATGCATCTGAGGGGGCTAGATCGATCAATGCCCTCTTTAGACTGGAAGCCGTTCCTTAACTGTATAAAATGGCATCATGTCCTTAAACAGAAGGAGGCTGAAAAAAGAAAGAAAAAAATCGCCTCACATCACCTGGAACAGTCATTGAACCAACCACCTAACATAAAAGAGATTAATCAAAGCCTTTGTGGCTGAGAAGTTCCACTAAAACAAAAATAAAATAATTAAAATATTCACTCGGAATGGCAAGGGGGCCAAAAGAAAGCGAGGGTCCCTCATAACCTCACCTCACCACGAGTTTCGATTCGTTTGGCCAATGTGTGCCACTGGTAGCATGTGGACCTAATTAGCGCAAAGTGACTGGCTAGCTATTACTGGCAGTTCTCAGTGATAAAGTAGGATTCACACAAACCAATTACAATACCTAGTGCAAATGTACAAGGTGTCCCAAATTTCACCATTTCGATGACTTTAATTCTCTCTCTCTCTCTCTCTCTCTCTCTCTCTCTCTCTGTCTTTCTTCTTTAATGCACACACACACACACACACACACACACACACACACACACACACACACACACACACACACACACACACACACACACACACACACACACACACACACACACACACACACACACACGCATACACACACTCACATACACACGCACACACACACACACACACACACACACACACACACACACACACACACACACACACACACACACACACACACCACACACACACACATATCCACACATGCGTGAACACACACACACACGCACACACACACACACACACACACACACACACACACACACACACACACACACACACACACACACACACACACACACACACACACACACACACACACACACACACACACAAACATAAACAAATACAGACCAATGATTAAACACATAAATGCTGGCGTCGTCTGG
>NC_134809.1:36365380-36367880 GCF_046742065.1 Oratosquilla oratoria | reverse complement strand
TGTTTGTTTTTCCTCTAGACTTAGTAATCGGGGAAGGTTGTCATCTCCTCCTTCATCAAATCCTTAGAAATAATTATCTCCAGCTTCTATTGAGTTGCTCTTATCTATATTTCTACTTTTGATTCCTTTGCTGACTTGTTCGACTTCAGCTGTGTCGTCTGCGCACCTTTTGTTTACATCCCTTCTGGCTTCCGGGGCCTGTTCCTCCCTTCCTCATTTTCTTCCATTTTTCTCAATAATTCCTCCCCTTCTCCTTTTTCTTCACCTACCCACCACACCACGAGCTTTCCCCTTCCCTACTAATACAACACAGGTACTCCATCGTCGCTGAAATCCACTAAAATTGCGTGTTTTTTCCCGGAGTTCCAATCTTCGCCGTCAGGCCGACGTGTGTGTGTGTGTGTGTGTGTGTGTGTGTATGTATGTATATATGTATAAGTAAATGAATAAATAGATAAATAAATAAATACATAGATCAATAAAATAAATAAAATTATGTAAATATATAAATCTTTGAATAGATAAGAAGTAAATAAACAAGAACATAAATTCATCAATCAGTCAAGCAAAGAAACAAAGATACAAGCAAACAAGGAATCCTTGAACCATTCAATCAATCAATCAATCAATCAATCAATCAATCAATCAATCAATCAATCAATCAATCAATCAATCAATCAATCAATCAATCAATCAATTAATCAATCAATCAATCAATCAGTCAATCAATCAATCAATGAACTAATTAATCAAGCAACAATCATTAAATCAATTAACCAAGCAAGCTAACAAGTGATTAATAAGTGAATAAACGAATAAATAAATAACTGAATAAGTAAATGAATAAAAGATTAGATGAAGAAATATATGAATAGATACATTAATAAATAGATAAATAAATATAAGTAAATTAGTAAACAAATAGATAAATATAAGTATAAATAAATGAATATATACATATATATATATATATATATATATATATATATATATAATCATATGAATAAATAAATAGCTAAGTAAAAACTGAATAATGAATAAATAAGTACATGAATAGATAAATAACTAACTAAACAAATAGATCATAAACAAATAAATAAATAAATAAGCAATGAGATAAATGAATGCATTACTAAACCGATAAATGGATAAATGAATAATGGGTAAATAAATGAATAAATAATGAACTAATCAATCAAGCAACAATCGTTCAATCAACTAACCAAGCAAGCTAGCAAGTGATTAATAAGTGAATAAATGAATAAATAAATAACTGAATAAGTAAATGAATAAAAGAATAGGTGAAGAAATATATGAATAGATGAATTAATAGATAAATAGGTAAATAGATAAATAGATATACGTAAATAAGTAAACAAATTGATAGATATAAGTATAGATAAACAAATATATATATATAATTATATAAATAAATAAATAGCTAAGTAAAAACTGAATTAGTAAATAAATAAGTATATAAATAAATAGATAAATAAATAAATAAGTATAGGGGGGTCGCCGATTTAATGAAGCGGTCTTACTGTGGATGTGCTGTGTCTTGCGACACTGCTTCTGACCCAGGGCGGTGGACAAGGTGCAGGGATGACCCGTCATCCAGGAGGTGCTAAGATAAGAGGGAGGGTGGAGGGGTGTGGAGTGTATTCAGGGATGGAATGGGTGGGAATGATTTTATGCCTTTTCCTTTTTGGCTACCTCCCTTGTAAGGGAGAAAAAGCCTTGGTATATGTATGTATGTATGTATGTATAAATAAACAATGAGATAAATTAATATATTACTAAACTGATAAATGGATAAATAAATAGACAAGTAATTGAGTAGAAGAATTAATAGATAAATGAATGAATGATTAAGTAAATTAATAGATTGACAAATAAAGGAATAAACAATGAAACAGATAAATGAATAAGTGAAAGAATAATTAGATAGATAAATGAATAATTAAACGAATATATAAATAGATAAATAAATGAATAATCAAATGAATAAGAAAATAGATAGATAATGAAAAAATAAATAGATAAGGAAAACAAGTGAATGGACAAGAAATTAACAAAATAGATAAATAGATAAATAGAATAAATAAACAAATTAATGAATAAATAAATAAATGTATAAGTAAATAATGAATAAACAAATTAATAAATAAAAAGATAGATAAGTAAGTAGATAAACGAGTAAATGAATGAACAAATAAATACATAATAAATTAATCAAAAGATAGATAAGTATATAAACAGGATAAGTTAATAAACAAGGTAACGATGTTGATAGGAAGAGGTCACAAAGTGTGAAAAAAAAAAGGAAAGGTAAAAAAGAGAAGGAAAGGGTAAAAGTAGAAAAGGAGTTCGGAGGTGAGAGTAAAAGAGCAGAGAGAGTAGGTTGCACAGGGGAAGAGGAAGAGAGAGGCAAGGATGGTGAGAGTGGGACAGGAGGGCTTGGGGAGAGGAAGGAGAAGAAAGGGGTGAATAAGGAGGAGGA
>NC_134809.1:36352880-36355380 GCF_046742065.1 Oratosquilla oratoria | reverse complement strand
GATGCATCTATGATGTTTTATATGTTCACATTTCATATATTTGTATAGTGCGCAATCACCTCAGCATCATAATATGTATAGTAATAATTTATGTACGATCTATGTTAATCCCTCTTACCTTCATATGTGCATTTTCACCCTTCAGCTGCCATGTTTTCAATAAATCGTTTATTATCATCTATTATTATCATCATCATTTATTATCATCATCATCATCATTATTATTGTTATTGCTATTATTATCATCATCATTATTATCATCATTATTACCATCATCATATTATCATTATTACACACACACACACAAACCAACTCAAACATTCACAAACACACCCACTAACACCCAAACAAATACACATGCACACACACGTATACAAAAACACAGTATTATATATATACATATATATATATATATATATGTATATATATGTATATATATATGTATATATATATATATATATATATATATATATATATATATATATATATATATATGCATGTGATGTTAAAATCGACAGCATTTAGGAGGTTGTTAATCTTCTTATGGGTATTCTCCAGCTTTCTAACCAATACTTTGCCATTTGGAGGGTGGGCATAAACCAAGTTGCCAAAATGATTCATTTATTCAACGTTTCGTCTGCAAGGAGACATCTTCAGGAAAAACTGTAACATAAATACTACCAACATACACAAATAACAACAAAGGCTGGAGAATACGCATAAGAAGATTAACAACCACCTTAATGCTGTCGACTTTAACAACACATGCATAGAAGAGAATCTGCTCCCTATATATTCATATATATATATATATATATATATATATATATATATATATATACATATATATATATATATACACATATATACATATATATATATGTGTATATACATGCATACATATATATATATATATATATATATATATATGTATATATATATATATAGATATATATATATTTATATATATATATATATATATATATGACGGAGTAGCCACCAGAAAAAAATAAACTAACGAAGCAGAGTGCTTTCATATAATGACAGCTTCAGTGCAAATACAACGAAGGAAATATAAATGGAGGAGAGAACATACAGAATACACGACTGATTGGTGAAGAAGGAATTCGGAAAGATAGTGGAAGAAGTACACGTGGCTTTATTGCCGTCTTGGTGACCAAGAAGCATAGGACAATTGCTCACAACTGGTATATTATAAAAAAAAAATACAATTTCTTTGCAAACAACTTTCTAATTTGTATGAACATTGGAGGTTGACATATATTCCCTTACTAGATTTGATCAAACTTCATTCAACCGAATTATTTTCTGTGATGTTTTTGTTATATATGATGACTTTAGCATTATCCCATTCATGTAGGTGGTTGAAACTGTTCATATGGATGAATATACTGCTAGATTGGTTTCTTTTTCCTAACGTATTTCTTTTGTTGATTAATTCATGTTTTGAGTGCTTTAGTAGTCTGACCAACATAAAACTGATTACGTGATTTGCAACGTATTTTGTACACACACCCTTTATCACTACTGTCGTACAGTGTTCTTACATTTGATAAATACATTAATGTTAAAACTACGTAATGAATCTAGGATAATTTGAAGGTTGTCTTGGTAAAATAAAATTAACATGTTTTTCTTATTAAAAGTTTTATTTGACCTGGGGTTGTAAAAAGTTGTTTTGGCACAATTGTAAGCTGTATCAAAAACATGCTTAGTACCAATATCGCAAATACATCTGATTTCATCATCGATGTAGTCTGGGCTGCAAATATATAAAGCCCTAAGAAACATCAAAGAAAAAACAAATCGTTTTACGCCATCAGGGTTCGAGGAATAATAGTGTATATATGAACAAACATTGGCTGGTTTGCGATATAAACTCAACTTCAACTTATTTTCACGGCGGTAGATATTATAGTCAAGAAAAGGCAAAATCCCTTTATTCTTTATCTCCTTCGTGAACTTAATAGAACTGACTAAATTGTTAAGTTTAGACAGAAAATCACTTATGTTAACTTGAATGGACCACAAACATAGGATGTCATCAATGTACTGCAGCCACATGATGTTGGATGGAATGATCTTTAATATTCTAGTTACAAAAAATTTCATACATAGATTACTCAAAACAGAAGAGAAAGGATTACCCATACTCATTCCAAATTTCTTGGAATAAAACTGATTATTAGATTGATATTTGCAGACTTTAAAACAATCTGATTAGTTCAAACGTGCCTGAGGGTAATGGTAAATCATGCTTATTTAACTCACCTTTTGAATACATCAGTAGATCATCCAAAAGAACTTTAGTAAATAAAGAAACAGTATCCTAAGTTACTCATTCAAATTTATAATCTGGTTTTACCTCACCCAGTTTGTTTATAAGGTCTGAACTATTCTGAACATGGGAAGTGGAAATAGTTCCAACTAACGGGTTAAGAATTGTTACCAACCATTTCGAGAGTTTGTAAGAGGCTGA
>NC_134809.1:36337880-36345380 GCF_046742065.1 Oratosquilla oratoria | reverse complement strand
CTCTCTCTTCCTCTCTCATGTTCCATGTTTTTGGGGCTTTTATGGATTTAGAAAAGGCTTACGACAGGGTAGACAGGAAGGCACTGTGGGAGGTACTACAGATATATGGGATAGGGGGAAAGCTGTTAAGAGCAGTCAAGAGTTTTTATGAGAGTAGTAGAGCTTGCGTTAGGATTAGAAATGGAGAGAGTGAATGGTTTGAGGTAAAGGTGGGACTTCGTCAGGGGTGTGTTATGTCGCCCTGGCTGTTCAATCTTTACATGGATGGGGTGGTGCGAGAGATGAATGCAAGGGTAGTGGGTCAGGGGTTGGAGATGATTAAAGAAAATGGAGAAAAGTGGGAGGTGAGCCAGCTGTTGTTTGCTGACGACACTGCGCTTGTAGCAGGATCAGAGGAGGGATTGAGGAAGTTAGTGACAGAGTTTGAGAAGGTGTGTGAAAGAAGGAAGCTGAAGATAAATGTGGGCAAAAGTAAAGTGATGAGAGAGTGACAGTAGGCTGGAATTGAGCGGGTGAGAAACTGGAGGAAGTAGATAGTTTCAGATACTTGGGTGCGAATGTGACAGGAAAGGGAGGAGTGGGGGTGGAGGTAGAATGTAGGTTGGTGGATCAAAAAGTGTAATGAGAAATAGATATCTGGGAATGGATGCTAAGAGGAGGTTATATGAAGGAGTGATTGTGCCAACAGCACTCTAAAAATAGTTTAGGTTTATGCACCAAATTCACAGAGTTCAGACGATGAAATTGAGTCGTTCTATGATGATTTAAGTCAGATAATGTATCAAGAAAAAAGTAAGTACACTTTGGTAATAGGCGACTTTAATGTAGGGAAGAAGATGGGAGATGAGACGTGGATTAGGAGGTTTGGAGTAGGTGAAAGAAATGACAGAGACGAGATGTTAGTAAATTTTGCGGAGAACTACAATATGAGGGAAATGAACACTTTCTTTCAAAAGCGTGTAGGTCGTAAATGGACATGAAGTCCAAATGGAACAACAAAGAACGAAATAGTCTTCATATTAGGAGATAAGAGCAAAAGCGTTATCAATGTTACGGTGATAATTAAAGTCAACATAGGTAATGACCATAGAATGGTAGGTCGCACAGCTAAATCAAATTTCAGAGCCGAGAGAATTAAACTAGTTTAAAAAAGAAAATAAGCCTTGCAAAGGTTAAGGATAATAATAAGAAATTTTAGTTAGAAATTAAGAATAGATTAGAAACTCTAAGAACTAACGAGGACACCGTGGAAGATATTAATTTGAATTTAGTTAATATCATTAAGGAATCAGTAGAGAAAGTAGGAAGTACAAAAAATATTAGAGAAAAGATATATATATATATATATATATATATACTTAAATATGTATATATATATATATATGTATATATATATATATATATATATATATATACTACACACACACATACACACACACACACACACACACACACACACACACACACACACACACACACACACACACACACACACACACACACACACACACACACAAATATATATATATATATATATATATATATATATATATATATATATATATATGCAACAGTAATCACATAAAACACGTGAATAAATATATTTTTTGATTGAAACCACGAGGAAATCAAAGAACGGAATAATGAATGTTTTCGTCTATTTGTGACATTTTCAAAGTACTTCTGACCGTAGAGATTCTCAAGTTAAACAGAGTTGGTGACAAGCTCTGCCTGGATGGCTACATGTATGTCATGAAGAGGAGCTACAAAAAATGGACCAGATAGCAATGCACACAGCAGGGATCAGCTGACTGCAGGGGAGGTCTCACTACTGATGACAACTGTGAAAACCCAAAATCGTACATCAACCACAACTATGCAGCTGACAGGACTAGAGTAGAAATCACCAAGCTAAGAACTACAATGAAGACACAAGCAAAGCAGTCCAGTAGTCCTCCAAACCAACTTCTGACAAGCTCTGCTATAAGCAACTGAAAAGATCCGTGTTTCGCCCCCGTATCTCAGTAATTACTGGTTTAATTCTGTTTACTGTTCCCTTCTATGGTTTTGTATTTCTTCTTTCACTTTCAACCTTCTTTCCTTCACTTTTCTTAAGTAAGTATATCTTTCACCATATCTTTCTGTAGGAAGTAGTAATGTTTCTCGATGGGGTGAATTAGATGGAGGTAATTTTTTGTTCTTTTCTTCCCGAATAATATTACATTTGGCTTGTCAATTTACACCAAGGGACTCCCCACTGGGATCCTCAATCCACTCACTAAGCCACCTCTGCACCGACGTCATGACTTTATTAATCCAATGATCTTTACTGTTACAACTAAGTGCCTCCCCCAAGGGCGTGACTTTTCTTCCGTGTACCAATAAATTGTTCTCCTCCTCCATCCTTTCTCCGGGGACATAGGGGGTCTGCATGGGCAGTATATAGGCCTAAGATAGCTTTAAGTTAAGTTAAGCTTAAGTTATTATTGGGACTACCTAGCCTCTGCGGCCCAATTGTTGGCGTACTACCTGCTCGTGGTGTCCCTGCTTTTACTAAATGTACGTCCAGCGACCAAGGACCGGGAGGTATAACCCGGCTCGGGTGCGGCAAGGCCAACAACCTGCCCACCTTAAATTCATTGTTACTGAATCCGAAACAATGCCTCGATTGGACAGACCCACTGGTGACAACTCTCGCAATGGAAATGGTAGACTCTTATGGAAATTCCCCTTACGAATTGCAATATTGAATGTGCGAAGTGTATATCAAGCCGGACACGCAAAGTATGTTGTGGATGAATTAAAGAAATATAAGGTTGATATAGTGGCTCTACAGGAAGTCAGATGGCCGGGAAAGGGAGAGTGCAATGTGGAAGGTCATACAATTATATACAGTGGACACAGAGACGAAATCCACAGAGAAGGAGTAGCACAAGTGGTGAGCCCCAGAGCACAGCAAGCCCTTATCAATGTAAATTTCATCAATGACCGGCTACTCACTGTTCGTTTCAAAGGGCAATTGTTTAACATACCAATCATGGTTGTATATGCACCAACTGAGGATGCAGATGACAACAACGAAGAGGGATTATATGGAAAACTACAGAGTATAATGGATAGAATCCCAAGGCATGATGTACTACTCATATTTGGAGATATGAATGCGCAGGTCGGGAGGGAGGAATGCTTTGCATCAATCGGAAAAGAAAGTCTACATCCCACATCCAATGAGAACGGCTTGAGACTAGCTTCCTTTGCTGAAGCGAATAATATGATGATAGGGGGTGCATACTTCCAACATAAGGACATACACAAATACACATGGATATCCCCAGATGGGTGAACAAGAAATCAAATAGACCATGTGTTAATTAACAAAAAACACAGAAGGTCATTGCAAGATGTGCGAAGCTTCAGAGGGCCGATTGTGACTCAGACCATATATTACTAATAACAACAATATAAGCCCGACTAAAAATATCGAAAAAAAAAACACAAAACCAACCACAAAAGAAATTTGATGTTGAAAGGCTAAATCAGCAGGAAGTAAGGACAAGCTATGAAGTGAATCTCAGAAATAGGTTTGAAGAATTACAGGGAATAGGGGAGGATGCAGATTTGGAGGAGGAAGCAAAGATCCTAAAAGAAGGTATAATAGGCGCAACAGAAAAGATTGTTGGGTACAAGGAGGGTAGAAGAGGGGAAACGTGGTATGATGAGGAATGCCGCATAACAGTGGAAGAGAGGAAGAAAGCAAGAGAGAAATGGTTGTAGGTGATGAATGAAGAAACAGAGGAAGACTATCACCAAAAGAGAAGAAAAGCAAAAAAGATAAAAAGAAAGAAAAAGTGAATTCATGAATAATAATCTTGATCAGATTGAGACACTAGGCAGAGAGGGTAAAATTAGAAAACAATATCCATTCATTAAAGAAATGAGAAAAGGGCATAGACCAAGGTTAAACATGGTAAAGAACCGAAGTGGGAACATTCAAGTAGGAGAAAAAGAAATTTTAATGTGTTGGGAGAACCATTTTAAAGAACTCCTTAATCGACCAGAGCCAGTGAACCCTTACGACGAGGAAGAAAATAATGAGGACCTGATTGAGATGGAACTACCAGAACCATCTATTCACGAGGTAAGAACAACGATGAAAAAAAAAAACACAAAAAAAACGGGACATGACAGAATCCATGGGGAACTTTTGAAAGCAAGAGGTAAATATTTAGAATATAAGATACACTATCTATTGATAAGAATATGGAAAGAGGAGAAATTCCCTAACTGCCTTAAAACAGGCATTGTTATACATTGTTATATCTATATTCAAAAAAGGGGACAAAATGAAGTGCAGTAACTACCGAGGAATTACATTACTCTCCTGTATCTATAAGGTCTTCGTTAAAATTTTGTACAAGAGGCTGGTAACCTATACTAGAAAAATGCTGGGAATACAGCGTTGGACACTGGCATATTTTTGTGGATTTTAAGCAAAAACATGACAGTGTCCACCGGCTGGCTTTGTGGAAAGTACTAAAATATTTCAACATTCCAACAAAGCTAGTAAAGCTAATGAAGGCGGCATATGAGGAATCAGGAGCAATGATGAGAGTCTGCAATAAGTACCTGTACACTGACTTATTTGAAATAATAAGTGGACTGAGGCAGGGGTGTATATTATCCCCCCTGCTCTTCAACCTGATACTGGAGAGGGTTATCAGAGGGATTCCAAGGGAGAATCATGGAGTGATGTTTAAAACCGGAAGGGTGAATGTCTTGGCGTACGCTGACAGTGTAGACTTAGTAAATAGAACAAAAGAAGGGATAAAAGATGTTTTCATGACCTTTGAAGAGAGAGCAAAAAGAATGGGATTACAGGTGAACAATGCAAAAAACAGAGCTAATGTGAATGGAAAAAGGACGTTAATAGAGAGGAACAATTAGAAATAGATAACGTCAGGAATGGGGTATGCAGAAGATTTAAATACCTTGGCTCTGGTTGATGATGATAATAATATGGAAACAGAAATTAAAAGCAGAAGAGCATCAGTCGATCGATGTTTCTACAGTCTCTAAGAAGTCCTAGAAAGAGCAAACATATCTATGAAGACAATACTGAAGATCTACAACACCATTATCAAACCAGTTCTGTTGTATGGATGTGAAACATGGAGTCTCACAAAGAGAATGGAACACTCCTTATCTGTCTTTGAAAATAAAGTCCTCAGAAAGATATTTGGCCTAGTGTATGATGTAGATGAACAAGCATGGAGACTGCGACACAACCATGAACTGAGAGAGTTGGCAAATCAAGTAAGCATTGTAAGTACAATAAAGGCAAGACGAATGTAATGAGCTGGTCTTGTCGCCCAAATGGAAATGGACAGAATCCCAAGAAAGGTCATGACAGAAGGAATTATCGGTGGAAGAAAATCAGTAAGAAGACCCAGAAGAAGATGGATGATGAATAGCATCAAACAAGACCTAAGAAGTGCTGGTATGGAGAATACGGAAGAATGGATGACAAGTGCGCAAGACCGATGACAATGGAGGCAGACAGTATCGGCGGTGAGGGGTCAGCAAGCGGCCCGAACACCAACAGAGTGACAGTTCACCCTTTCTCCAATAATAAAAACTGTTACAACGTCTTAAGAAATAGTGCTTACACAAGCAATCTCGATATCGATGCATGAATGGCTTAGTTTACATATTGTCACATCAGCATTAAAATCTGGTCCCTAGCGGTTGTTTATAAGCTTTAGACGAGGAGAGAGATTATGCAACTCCTTCGCGGTTATTGTTATCAAACATCCTACACAGAAAATTAAATTCTCGCCACCTACCCCTCTATCTACCTTACTTGTCTACCTTTATTTTAAGAGATATGTTAAACGACAACGGCGTGAATGTCTTCCTAAGGACCCTGCATCACTTCGGGATCTAGTAATCACAGATGACTGGATACAAACTGGTGGAGCAACTCCAAGGCTCTTCCTCATCCATGACTCAGGTCCAGAAGAACGACAACGCATTGTGGTCTATGTATCTGAGGAGCAACTGCGACATCTTGCACAAGCTGACACCTGGCACATGGATGGAAATTACTCCATCAGTCCAAGCACCTTTGAACAACTATACGCCATACGAGCTCCTCTTGGGGATACTACAGTCTCCTGCGTTTATGCCCTCCTCCCTAGAAAGAGAGTTCAGGCTTACTAAGGATTGCTGCAGGTTGTGGTCAACCAAATGGAGGAAATGTTCATCTTTCCTGACCCCAGGGTTGTAGTCACCGACTTTGAGCTGGCAGCCATTCAGTCAGTGTCGGCAGTGTTAGGACCTCATGTCACTCCCCAAGGCTTCTTCTACCACCTCACCAAAGTAACTGGAGAAAACTTCAAAACTTGGGCAAGACCGAACTGGACCACACAGATGAGGATGTAAAGCACTTTTGCAGAATGCTGGATGGCTTGGCCATTACACCCTAAGACCAGGTCTACGAAGGCATGAAGTACCTCAAGAACAGAATGCCCAAAGATCTGGAGGACCTAGTTTGCTACTCTGATGCTACATACGTTACTGGTACCTTCCGCAAGGTCCAGTCACCACGAGTCCACCAGGATCCTCCACTACCTCCTCTACGTGTGGGGCACTCCACTCTACTTCAACATTCCTGTCTGGAACGTTCATCAGGCCACTCTTGAAGGACAAGCGCGAACAAACAACAGCTATGAAGGGTGGAAACATTATTTTCATCATTAAAAGGACATTATCATAATTTATTTTGGGCATCGGTTGAAGCTTTTTGCAAGGACTAGGCACTGATGTCGACCTAAATGTTACAGCATACTAAAGGACAGCTACCAAAGAAGCGTCAACGCTTCAGACTCTTTGCAATGACTTGATTGAAGGTTGCAAAGCACTAGAAGAGTTCTTCATCGCTGTAGGATACAGCATCCGTCTGGAATACTGATATAATCGAAGTGGATTCATTTAATGATACTGTGATACTGTAAAAAGCTGAATGTATTGCGAAATAAATAAAGATTTGTTGGACAAACAGTTGTTTTTCAGGATTTACGAAATGAAAATCGCTGATAAATCCAAAGAGAATCCCAAAGAATTCTATAGTTACATTAGAGATAAAAAGGTTGTTAGGAATCACATTGGTCCACTATTATCTGCTGACGGTCAACTTGAATATTCAAATGAAGGAATGTGTAATATCTTAAACAATTATTTTAGCTCGGTATTCGTAAACGAAACACCTCAAAGTGAATTCCAAACTGAAACCTGTGAAAAGTCTAGGGTAAACTTACTCACTACGGTAAATATAACAAAAGAAAAAATTAAAAGGTGTATAGACAAACTCAAAGTTAATAAAACACCAGGGCCTGACGGTTGGCATCCAAGAATCTTAAAGGAAATAAAAAATGAGATTGTTTTTCCATTAGAAATTATTTTCAAGAAATCCATCATATCCGGAGATGTCCCAAGAGAATG
>NC_134809.1:36310380-36317880 GCF_046742065.1 Oratosquilla oratoria | reverse complement strand
AAAGTCCTTTGTGATAAAACATCAGTAAATTAAAAACTCGTATTTGTCTAGTATCGGGAAATGTGTATGTGCATGTATGCATGCATGTGTGTACGTATGTGCTGTATGTATGTATGTATGTATGTATGTATGTATGTATGTATTTATGTATGTATGTATGTATGTATGTATGTATGTATGTATGTATGTATGTATGTATGTATGTATGTATGTATGTATGTATGTATGTATGTATGTATGTATGTATGTATGTATGTATGTATGTATGTGTGTATGTATGTATATATGTATGTATGTATATATGTATGTATGTATGTATGTATGTATGTATGTACGTATGCATGTATGTATGTATGTATGTGTATGTATGCATGTATGCATGTATGTATGTATGTATGTATGTATGTATGTATGTATGTATGTATGTATGTATGTATGTATGTATGTATGTATGTATGTATGTATGTATGTATGTATGCACGTTTATATACAAAGGGGTTTCCCATTTTACTAGGGAAGTAGCCAAGTCAAAAGGCATATACCCACTCCCACCTATTTCATTCCCCTTCACCATCCTTTCCCCTCCCTCATCTTAGCTCCTCGTGGAAGACGGGTCATCCCTGTATGCCTTCTACTACCATGGGTCAGAAGCAGTGTAGCAGGACACAGCACATCTACAGCAAGACCGCTTTACTTAATCGTTGAGCCCAGCTTCTAGTCCCTTCATGCATAAAAAAAGAAGACGGGAGAGATCCTTTCGGTTTGTGTCAAAATATCATTCACAAATAATCCCACCATTTCCTTTCCTTCCATCACAGTATCATCTATACTCAGCAATTCTCCACTCACCCCTATCTCCTGCCTTCTCCCTTTCTTATTCAACAGTCATTCCCCTCCTACTCAAGGCCATTTTCACCCCACCCGTCCATTTCATCCTCTGTCGTCTCCTCAAGTTCACTCATTCCACCTCTGCATTCCACACCTCTTTTACTAATCTTTCTTTACTCATTCTTTCCATGCGTTCAAACCATTTCAATAATTTTTCATCAGACGTATATCTCATCTCCTTCACCCCCCCGCTCTCCTCCTCACCTCCCCGTTTCTCATTCTATGCAACCTTGTAACCCCTACCATACTTTTCAGACATTTCATTTCAAACACATTAGATTTTTTCCTCTGCCTCTCTCAGATTCCAGGCCTTTGTCCCATACAGTGTTGTCGACACAATCATTCATTCACATAATCTCCTCCTTGCAACCATTCCCAAATGCCTATTTCTCATTACACTTTTTAATCCTCTAAAGCATTTACTCGTTTTTCTCAATCTACAATTTACGTCCATCACCACTACTCCTTTTCCTGCCACATGCGACGCCAAATACCCAAAGCTATCCACTTCCTCCAGCCTCTCTCCTTTCAGGCTTAGTTCCAATTCGCTGCCTACCTATCACCAAGTTAATTTTACTCACATTTACCTTCAACTTTCTCCTATCGCATACCCTCTCAAACTCCGTCACTATCTGCCTTAATCCCCCCTTTGACCCTGTCACAAGCGCAAATGGCTCACCTCCCACTTTTCTCCATTATCTTTAACCCTTTCCAATCTCCTGCCCATTACTTTCGCATTTACCCCCCACACCACCCCATCCATGTACACATTGAACAGCCATGGCGCCATAAGACATCTTTGATGCAGCCCCACCTTTACCTCAAACCACTCGCTTTCTCCGTTTCTAATTCTAACACAGGTTCTACTACTCTAAAAACTCTTGACTGCCCTTAACAGCTTTACCCCATTCCCATATATCCGCAAATCCCATAATGTATTCCTGTCTACCTGTCTAGGGTATTAACTGCATTTATGGTAAAGGCTGTTCAGCAGCAAGCAACTGATACTTTACAGTCTAAATTGGGCGTTCATACGGACCAGAGCCCAAATATTATTTTGTCTGTGATAGAGGAATGATCTACTCATAGAGAAATTATGCATCTTTATTGTACTGCAACTGTCCCTCCGTTATGCTGCCCCCCTTCTTAATACTGTCCAGTACCACTTCTCTAAATATATACTGTATATATATATATTTTTTCTTACCTACCCTCTTGTGGTAGGGGATGAAAGAATACTTCCACAGAAGTTTCAACTCAGGTCGTAAAAAGCGGCTAAAACGGGACGGAGGGATAAGTCTAGGCCTTCTGATCTCTGTAATCCTAACGGGTACATTCCTACGAGAAATCAAGGCATTAGAGGGTCTGGAAGGAGTTTTCCAATCAAAACCCTATGGTTTGGTTCTTTTAATGTGCGTGGATGTGGTACTTATGAGAGTAGAAGGGAAGAGATAGGTAGTATACCTGTGAGAAGGAGGATGGCTGCGTTGGCATTAAGTGAAACTAAGTTGAAAGGGGGGGGCTAAGTTTGAATTTGGGAATGTAGTGGGGAGGGTATCGGAAGTGAAGAGAGGATGAGGAAGTGAAAGGGTGGCTATACTAGTAAGTGAAGAGATAAGTAAGCGTGTGGTGGAGTGGAAGGAGGTTTCTTCAGTGTTAATATGGATGAAGGTGAAACTGGGAAAGATGTGGGTCGTTGTAAGTGCATATGGGCCTGGTAATGAGAAGATTGTAGAGGAAATGGAGGCGTTTTGGATAGAACTGAATGAGTGCGTATAAAATTTTGGGAAGGAAAATCATTGGTAGATCTCAATGATAAGGTAGGGAATGAACCCATAGACGGAGTGGTCGGGAAATTTGGGGTGTCAGGTAAATAATCATAGTGTAGAGTTAATGGTGGAGATGTGTTTAGAGAGTTGATGATGAATAATACAGTGTTTAGGAAGAAGGTACACATGGGAGAGGATGGTGGATGGAAAGGTGATTGATAAGACATTAATGGACTATGTAACTAGGAAAAGAGTAGGAAGATTTTTGGATATCCATGTTTTTAGGGGAGAGAGTGGGGGAATATCTTATAATTTTTGGTGAAAGGTAAGTTGAGAGTTGAAGATAGATGGAGAAAGAGGAAAAGGACAGAAGGTAAAGATGTGCGTAAAGTAAACCGTTAAAATGAAAAGGAAAAAGAACAGGAGTACAAGGAGAAACTGACATAAGTGTGGGAGATGGTAAGAATAGAGTTGAGGTAGGAGTGCGAGAGAAACGGGGGCATTTCAAGGAGGAAGTGACAAGGTGTGCAAAGATGGTATGTGGAAACAGGAGGATGGAAAAGAATAAAAGGAGGGGTAGTGAGTGGTGTATTGATGAAGTGAAGAAGTCAGTAGAAGAGAAGAAGAAAGCATCCACGGACTAGCTGCAAAGTAGCATGAGAGGTACAAAGAAAAAAGAAGAGAAGCAAAACGTAAGATTAAAGAGGCAAAACAGAGAGTGGAAGTAAAATGGAGGAGAATTATGACAGAAATGTTTATATTAGTAAAGATATGTTTTGAGACAAAGATAGTAAAGGGAGCCGAATCAAGTACAGAAAAAAAGTAAAAGGCGTACATGGAGAGATGAAAACGGAAGAAGATCTAAGCAAGTGGAAGATGGGCAGATTATTCTAGGGATCTGTTAAATGTGGAGGAGGATACAGAGAGATCGGTGGTAGCAGTGAGAGTTAATAAAAAGATGACAGTGATAAGTGAAGGAAACGGAGGAGAAACAATAAAAGAATTGGCGCAAGTAGCTATCAAAATGATGAGAATGGATAAGACACTTTGTTTATAAGGGTGTCATGCAGAGTGTCAGAACAAGGGAGGTACAGTAATAGTGGGCCAGCTAGTGAAGTTGCTTAATATGTCTCTAAGGGAGGGTACATTACCGAAAAACTGGATTAGTGCATGAGTAGTTCCGCTTTACAAAACGTGAGTGTATGAGTGCATGTATATTTGCATGTATGTATGTATGTATGTATGTATGTATGTATGTATGTATGTATGTATGTATGTATGCATGTATGTATGTATGTATGTATATATGTATGTATGTATATATGTATGTATGAACAAATAACGCGTTGGACGTTTGACCACTTCTAACGCTATAAAGGAATTAGATGTTAGATTAAAGCAACACAAGCATAGCGTTAGAAGTGGTCAAACGTCCAACGCGTTATTTGTTCGTCTTAGGGACTTCAGCCGTTGTATTACGTATCTCTTGGCAAAGGAAACTTGGCAAAGAAAAATGCATTTCTACACTCACTTAATAAACTGTTTGATATTTTGAGCTACAAGTGTTCTATAGTTCTGTGTTCAAAAACAGATTATTCTCCTTCTAATAGGAGAAAAAATCATTCGCACATTGACTGCTGTTGCCCTCGTGAAAAGATACCTGTTTTAGAACTAGACTTCATCAGATCACAGAGAACGAAAGCAGAAGGCCAAGGCAGTATATATGCTGGTTTCAAGAGAGAGGGCTTGAAAATTCACTGCAGGCTATTGATGGAAATTCAACTTCGGTTAACACTGGCTGGAAGGGAGGTGTAATGAATCATTTAGAGAGAAAAAAAAAATTGGGGAGGAGACTTATATAGCTGGTGTGTGATTTACATACAGGTGAACTGCCCTTTTGTCACCTCATTCAAGAAACTGATGGCCCTACAAAAGCCACAGTAAGTGGTCAAGTACTCTTGGCAACATGCTGTATGAAGCAAAACACCTAGAAAAAAATGTTTCTGAAGGTTGATATAGGTCCTCCCATTTCAGTGTTACCGTAAGAAGTTGTCAAAGCCCTTAGCACAGAGTCCTATGCTTATCATATTGCTAAATCAATAAGGTCAGGAGAAGTACCAAAGTTACTGGCTCTGTTGGAAATTGGACCTGTCAGTCACAGCAGTTGGTTAAATACAGCTCTGCACTCCTGCAGGATCAGGATTTCAAAACACAATTTGAAAGGACAAGTACTGGAGAACTTGAGGTTGATTATTAATTATGATATTGGTGTTTATCTTCCCATCTGGTTTAATGTGAAGCTCAATGTCAAGTGGTTCGATGGTCTCAATCACCTGTTGTTTCAATTTCAGCTTGTGAGAACACAAAGCAAATCAATGAGAGACATAGTATTACCTGTGACGAAGAGAGCCGTTTGATATGCTCGGTCAGAGACAGTGCTGCAAGCCCTACTTTCCAACTAGTGTGCAAAACTTCGTGCTGAAGCTATAGAAATCATCCTAAAAATTATAGGTGCCCTATTTGAAGATGACCAGTTGGGAGGCTGCTCATTTACTCAAAGAAAAGGTGATGATTTAACGTTGAAGCTATTAAAATGTCTGACTTGCTTGAGTTGAATTGTGAAGTCTTGGAACCACCGTTGACAACATCTTTAGATAGTAAGGATTTGAAAAGCTTCAAAGATACACCAATGCAGAAATAAAAGCGGTCTTCACACACACAAAGTGTTGAAAGAAATATTGAAATAGTTACCGAAGCCGTGGGCCATGTTTACAGTCACGAAAAGCGAGAAGGATATGTTAAAGTACAATTTGCAAGCCGGCAACTACTGGAAAGAAACTGCAGCAAGAAGAATATGAAGGCTTTGGCTACTTTCACACACACACACACACACACACACACACACACACACACACACACACACACACACACACACACACACACACACACACACACACACACACACACACACACACACACACACACACACACACACACACACACACATATATATAAATATATATATATATGTATATATAATATATGGGGCTATGTATGCGTGTATACATGTAGGTGTATGCGTGTTTATATATCTGCACTGACTTTTTCTTGATTTGCCAATAGACATAATTTGTCATGTCGTATACTTATGCCTGCTAAGGAGCTTTGCATGTCACAGTAACTTTTCTGCGTATTTGATATTCTAATTATAAACTTGTTTTATGACAAAAACTTGAAATAGAAAAATAGGAATTATGCAAAATAAGTTGAAAATCCTCAAAATATATATACGTTTCAAAGTCACTTTGATGTAAGTAGGAAATATTTAAAATTATATTTTATACCAGAATTTCGTTCAGTATGTCAAAAAGGCAGCAACAAACTGCTACCGAAATGACAAAATTTAAGTTTTCTTTTTCAAGTCCTAAAATTGACACACCCAAATATATATTCTTACATGTATATATATATATATATATATATATATATATATATATATATATATGTATATCTGTGTGTGTCTTTGTGTGTATGTTTATGTGCGTGTGTGTATGTGTATGTTCGTATATATATATATGTATGTATATATATATATATATATATATATATATATATTTAAGTTGTGTATGTTTAAGGCATATTGAACATTTTCAAAAACTCTGCCAAGGGATTCGAACCCTGACCTGTGCGTGCATAATCACGAAGTCAAGACGCTAGTGACTGAGCTACGTGCGATGGTTCAAAAGGTAGAGCACTTGTACATTCCTTTTGAACCATCATATGTAGCTCAGTCGCTAGCGTCTTGACTTCGTGATTATGCACTTACTGGTCAGGCTCGAATCCCTTGGCAGAGCTTCCAGTATATATATATATATATATATATATACACATATATATACATATATACATACATATATATATATATATATATATAATATATATATATATGTATATATATATACATTATATATACATATATATATATATATATATATATATATATATATGTGTATATGTGTACACACACACACACACACATACACATACACATACACACACACACACACACACACACACACACACACACACACACACACACACACACACACACACACACACACACACACACACATATATATATATATATATATATATATATATATACATATATATATATATATATATATATATATATATGTGTGTGTGTGTGTGTGTGTGTGTGTGTGTGTGTGTGTGTGTGTGTGTGTGTGTGTGTGTGTGTGTGTGAGTGTGTATGTGTGTGTGTGTTTGTGTGTGAGTGTATATATATATATACATATATATATATATATATGTATATATATATATATATATATATATATATATATGTATATATATATATATATATATACACCCAAGGCTTTTTTTCCTCTTATAAGGGAGGCAACTAAAACAAAGGCCTAAAAACAACTCCCAACCCATTCCATCCCTATCTCACTCCACTCCCCTGCATCCTCTTCCCTCGCTCTTATCTTGGCACCTCCTGGATGACTGGTCATCCCTGCATCTTATCCATTGCCACGGGTCAAAGCAGTGTCGTAAGACACAGCACATCCACAGCAAGGCCGCTTCATTAAATCGGCGAACCCCCCTTTTCGTCCCCTCATGCAGAAAAGGAGAAGACGAGGAAGAAATTCCTTCGGACTGCGTCAAATTTTTCTCACGCATACTCCCTCACCCCCCATCCCCCACCCATTCCACCTCATGCATCATAACATCATCCTAGGTCGACCCTCATGTTCACTCCTTCCAATTGTGCCTTCCAAACCTCTTTTACTAGTCTTTCTTCACTCATTCTTTCCAT
>NC_134809.1:36287880-36295380 GCF_046742065.1 Oratosquilla oratoria | reverse complement strand
CTTGTAGATCCTTATTAGAAAGAAACATCATCGAATCCAGTCATATTAAACAAACCTTTGACCATAATATCAATTTAAGTTTAGGATTATTTAAACTTGATGATTTTGTTATTGATAAAATTGTAAGAACTTCTCCAAGTGCTACTAAGCGGGGGTGACGTAACGTCATGGACCAAACGTCCGTATATGTAAACATCGGCTCTACCTGATTGTGAAGCATCTTGTGTGTACTTCCCATGTTCCTAGCTTGTCTTTTACTTTATGTATATATATCCACCTTTGTCTCTGTAACTGTGTATTCCTTGATTATGTCTTAAATAGACGAACACGTTCGGACTAAGCTTCTTATTTCCCAGTGGTTATTTCTGCATATTATTTTCACGTGTGCCTTGTGAATTACTGCAAAATATATATATATATGTGTGTGTGTACTGTACATATGTATATGTATATATATATATATACATATGTGTGTGTGTGTGTGTGTGTGTGTGTGTGTGTGTGTGTGTGTGTGTGTGTGTGTGTGTGTGTGTGTGTGTGTGTGTGTGTGTGTCTGTGTGTGTGTGTGTGTGTGTGTGTGTGTGTGTGTGTATGTGTGTGTGTGTGTGTGTGTGTGTGTGTGTGTGTGTGTGTGTGTGTGTGTGTGTGTGTGTGTGTGTGTGCAAAAAAAGATCAATCCTGTTGAGATTGGTTTAATTAGGGGTTTGATTTATGGTGTTATACTTAATTGTAAAGGTAACACATTTCCGAAAAGATTTGTTAAAGCCATGTTAACTTTAAAAGAAGACACATCTCTACACATAAATAGAGGAAGTTGTGATCCCGGGCGTGTATTGTTAAGAAATATGAGGTTCGTATAACCTTTTCTGTGTGCCGCTCGATTTTTCTCTCATATGTACAGCAGAATACCCGTCGCAGAGAAGTTTGTACTTAACGATATTGTTGTGCCTCGTTGGTTGTTGCCTAGATATGATGTCTTTTGTACTTCCCAGTGCAATGTGCGGTATGACGTTCAGGTTGTCATTAGAGAGGAGCCGGGAGATCGGTTTAGCTTTTTTGGAGTATAGTCCTACAAAATAATCTGTCTCTTTCTTCTCGGACTTTTTTCTTTTCCAAATATCTTTCGTCTTCTAAGTATATGCAGTAAATCCGTTGGGTATTTTAGCTTGTTAAAGCGTCTGTTATATATGCACACTCGTCCTGTAGGAACTACATATTACTCTGACAGCTTAAAAAAATCACTATTTATTTATCTATTTATTGGTTGATTGATTGATTGATTGATTGATTGATTGATTGATTGATTTATTTATTTATCTATCTATTTGTTTATTTAATTATCTATCTATTTTTTGCTAGGTGGGGTCACCGAGTGTTTATGGCCGAGCTATGTGATAGTCTACGTATACTTTTCTCATTAATTGCATTAGTAACCATTGGGTGTATTGTTAGCTTTTAATTTTGTCCTTGTGTATAGAATATGTTGTTGAATTATTGTATTGTAATTGTGAACAATGTATGTAAGAACCACTGAACCCAAACGCGTCTCTATGACTTTTGCCGCCAAATCTGAGTTGGTAGTGAGGCGTGGCTCAGTATTGTCGTAACTTTCAAAGTGTAAACACGTTTTTGTATACTGTAGTAAGTGTATCGGCTGGTGACTTAATACAATATTTTCCCAGTGTCAAGGTGCTTTTCATTGCCACACAACACATACATACATATATACATACATACATCCACACATACATACATACATACATACATACATACATACATACATACATACATACATACATACATACATACATACATACATACATACATACATACATACACACATACATGCATACATTCATACATACATACATACATACATACATACATACATACATACATACATACATACATACATACATACATACATACAAACATACATACATACTGCTACCACTACTACACACACACACCGTGGCGTGGTGGTTAGAGTTCTCGCCTGCCACTACGGTGGTACGGGATCAAATCCCGCCCAGGGCTGAAATAATTTCAATACCACTGAGCTGCGGGTTGTTACTCCTCTCGTGGGCGGGGAGTTGGGTGTGTGTGTGCGTGTAAGATCACAGTATTGCCCATAAATCAGTCATATGAGCTCTGAGCTCTCATCCGGGAGGTTGATAACTGTCAATCACGAGTCCAATACGTGACCCAAGACCATGGTGAATCACATACATACATACATACATACATATGTAGCAAGGTTATGCCTTGAAGCTTCGTTCTCTCTAGAATTCGCGTACCATAGTCGTTTTCTTTACTAATATTGTCACCTCGCTAGAACTTAGATTATAGAAATATAACATTATTAATAATGGTACGTCTCGCATATCTATATGTAAATGTCTATGAATATTAGTACTATTATTCTATAAAGTTTAAATTGTATTATGTATGCCTATCTAATGGTGGTGCTATTAAACGTTGTATATTATCCTTCTTGCATATAGAATTATGTTTCACCACCAAGACAGCGGGCTTATTTGTCTATACCTCACATTATATTTTAATAAACTGTTCCGAGAGAATTGGAGTTTGAATAATTCCATTCTCTCACTGAAGTGTACCTTCAGAGCAGAGGACATCGCCTCTAGCAGAGAATCCAGCCGTCACCCGGGAGCTGGTGCCGGAGCCCCTGCCACTACCGCCGACGGGCCTGCCACCGCTGGACCTGTCGCCATCGGACCAGCTGCCGACGCTGGGCCTACTGCCGTCGGAGCTGCTGACACTGTTGCAATCCGGTAGCTCCTACCACCGCCGGAGCTGGTGCCACTCCCGCACCTGGTGCCGCCACCGCCCCGGAGCTGGTGCCACCGCCCCGGAGCTGGTGCCACTCCCGCCTACGCCCCAGAACTGCTGCCGCCATCGCCCCGGAGCTACTACCGTCTCCCGAGGCGAACCTCTGCCCAACCGCGGTCCGCCCGACTGTCTCCGGGAAAGGTAAACATCTGCCTGGCCGCGACCCGCCCGATTGTCTCCGTGAAAGCCGAACCTCTGTCCGGCTGCGGCCCACCCAACTGTCTCCTGGAAAGGCGAACCTTTACCCGGCCGCCGCTTCACTGTTCCCGGAGAGAGGAACCTCTGCCTGACAGCGGCTCTTCCGACTGTCTCCAGGAAAGGCGAACCTCTGCCCGGCTACCGCCTCCCTGTTTCTTGAGAGGCAAACCTCTGCCCGACGCTGCCTCGTCTTCCGTCTTTCTAGGACCCAATTCTCTTCTAATTTAGTGTCCGACAGTTTATTTACAGTGCCCAGGAGTATTATTCATAGTGCCCAGGATTATTACCTATAGTGCCCGACAGAGTTATTTATAGTGCCCAAGAGTGCCTAGGATTATCTATTGTGTTAGTGATACCGCCCAAGTTATATATATATATATATATATATATATATATATATATATATATATATATATATATATATATATATATATATATATATATATAAAGTTGAGGTGTAAAGACAGAATGAGTGGTAGGGTGGTGAGTTTAAACGGCAATAATCCGTTGAATTTTTTATCAATGACGTTTCGTCCGACTAGGACTCTGAAGAAGTCCTAGTTGGACGAAATGTCAGTGATATAAAATTTCAACGGATTCTTGACATTTAAACTCACCGTCCTACCACTCATTTATATATATATATATATATATATATATATATATATATATATTGTATATATATATATATATATATATATATATATATAGATATATATATATATATATATATATATATATATATATATATATATATACATATATTGTTGAGGCATTGTGACAGGTTGGTGAAGGTGGGTATGGAAGACATAGATCAGAATCCAAGTTTATTTCTGAATAGTTTCGCACAAATAGGCTTCTTCAGATACAGGGCATATATATACGGGGAGGAGCTTCGGAGAGCTCACCCAGGGTCATCTCTGTATATTAGGGATTTTGTCCTCTTGGTCGTTACTGAGGGGTCTTTTTTCTACTCCGGCATATTTGTGCGAAAGTAGTCAG
Source organism: Oratosquilla oratoria (assembly GCF_046742065.1). Taxonomy (NCBI): domain Eukaryota; kingdom Metazoa; phylum Arthropoda; class Malacostraca; order Stomatopoda; family Squillidae; genus Oratosquilla; species Oratosquilla oratoria. The sequence continues at coordinate 36,291,327 of NC_134809.1, read as the reverse complement.
AAATAAACTTGGCTTCTGATGTATGTCCTCCTCACCCACCTTCACTGTATATATATACATACATATATACATATATATATATATATATATATATATATACATATATATATATGTATATATATATATATATATACAGTACATATATATATATATATATATATATATATATATATACATATATGCATGCATGTGGGTGGGTGTGTATGATATACATAGATAAATAAATGGGTAGATGAATGAATAGATAGATTAATAGATAAGCAAAGAAATAAACTTATAAGTATACAAATACTTAAATAAACAAGCAAGTGGATGAATAAATTAAAAGCGAACTAGTAAATAGATAAAGAAATAAATAGATAAATATATACACTACATAAAGAATAGATGAAAAATAAGTTAATAAATATGTAGATGAAAGAATGAATAAATAACTAGATGTATAAATAAATAAATAAATAAATAAATAAATAAATAAATGAATAATAAGATAAATTTAATAAAGTACGTCACCGCGGTGAGGTACTATTACGGAACATCAAACATGATCCGTGATGCATCGGAGCTATACAAATATGTATTTTATTATCTTTTGCATTAATACAACTTTTCGAGAAAAAATATTGTAAAGGAGGTACTGTATACAGCAAATGTTGAATACTAAACCCTCAACAAGGAATGGTATATTTGCAGTTCTTTAAACACTCACCACACATTTCATATTTTATTTATATCAGTTAATTTTGTTCATAAAAAAAGATCTTGCATGTTCCATTCCCACACACTCTGTCACATCTGATTCAATTAAAGACCATCTTTCAGCTTACGCCAGACGATTTTATTCATCCCAGAGGAGTCCCTGGTGCAAATGAGGTATACGAGTGCAACTATCTCAGCTCAACTACCAGTACAACACATAGATACCCACCATATCAGGTTCTTACCAACACCAGACGATTAAATCTAACTTCAAAATACCAAAGAACTTTTTTTGAGAGAGAGACGGTGATACACTTTTCACTGAATCTTATTTCTTCAGTATGTGGTGTCAGCATTTTCAGTTAAATCGTTTGGCACATATCGAAGCAATCATTAATCCGTTTTATTCCTCTGGCAAGATTAATCGAGTGTTTTAAGCACATAAATGAATTTGCATCCCTTAAATGAATCCAACCCGTTTGGCACCGGAGACTTTCCCCCCAACCGCCAGTCAAAACAAAATCATTATTCTACTTTGTCTCTTTGGAAGGGTGAGCCGAGCTGATTGATTTTATAAGCCTGTAGACATTCCTTAGCTGAATATAACCAGATGATAGCCTTATCTAAGACATAAAGTAAGCCGACGAGCTAAAAGGATTATTGCTGGAAAGTAAGCAGAACGGTGATAATCCTTCGACTGTGAAAGAAGATTAATCTAACAAGAATTTAGGCCTTCAACTCACAACTTGTGTGTGTGTGTGTGTCTGGGTGTTTGTGGGTGGGTGGGAATCTGCGTTTTCGTTAATAATATTGCAGGCATCCATCATTATTAATAGAGTAGAGACTCGCAACGAATTGTGACGCAGTTATAGACTGATAAGAGTCAAATCGCGCCGGAACGATTACAATAATGATTGTGCTGCGCCCGAATATGCCGCGGTCGGCGGCGGCTCGCATACAGAGAAGAGCGACAAGGAAGGGACATGGGGAGGTGAAACATTGGCGAGGCAACCGAACGGACAGACAAAAGTGTCTTTTTATAAAACCAACATTCCACTGTAGCTGTAGTTGCAACACTTGACCCCTCTTTATATATATATACATACATATATACATATATATATATATATATACATACATATATACATACATATATACATATATATGTTTTTAGAAGCTCCGCCATGGGATACGAACCCTGACCCGTGCGTCGATAATCACGAGGCCAAGACGCTAGCGACCATGCTACATAGCGTCTTGGCCTCGTGATTATCGACGCACGGGTCAGGGTTCGTATCCCATGTCGGAGCTTCTGAAAATGTTCAATCTGTCTTAAAAAACATACACATAAATATATATATATATATATATATATATATATATATATATATATATACATACATACATACATATACCAAAGGCTTTTCCCCCCTTACACGGGGGGTAGCCAAAAAGAAAAAGGCATAGAAATCACTTCCACCCATTTCATTTCCCATATATTCCACTCCCTCCACCCTCCTCCCTCCCTCCTATCTTGGCACCTCCTGGATGGCGGGTCATTCCTGCATCCTATCCACTGCCCTGGGTCAGAGGCAGTGTCGTAAGACACAGCACACCCACAGCAAGGTCGCTTCATAAATTCGGCGCACTCCCCTCTCCGTCCCCTCATGCAGGAAAGGAGAAGACGGGAGAAATCCCCTCGGGCTGCGTCAATTTTTTCCTCATATATATACATATATGGAAATAGACTCATCCACTGGGATTCGAACCCTTGCCTAGGCGGCTTACGTCTTATAATGCAAAGGCCTTACTGACCATGCTATCACGACCCTTCAAAACGAAACGACTTGGTTCACGGTCCAGTCGTTCCGCCGAGGGCACTCGGACAGAACATGCTACGTAATGTATTTCATCGAATCCTTTATGCAGGTTAGTCTTCCGACAAGTGTTTTTATCATTTGACAATTTTTGGAAATAGACTCATCCACTGGGATTCGAACCCTTGCCTAGGCGGCTTACGTCTTATAATGCAAAGGCCTTACTGACCATGCTATCACGACCCTTCAAAACGAAACGACTTGGTTCACGGTCCAGTCGTTCCGCCGAGGGCACTCGGACAGAACATGCTACGTAATGTATTTCATCGAATCCTTTATGCAGGTTAGTCTTCCGACAAGTGTTTTTATCATTTGACAATTTTTGGAAATAGACTCATCCACTGGGATTCGAACCCTTGCCTAGGCGGCTTACGTCTTATAATGCAAAGGCCTTACTGACCATGCTATCACGACCCTTCAAAACGAAACGACTTGGTTCACGGTCCAGTCGTTCCGCCGAGGGCACTCGGACAGAACATGCTACGTAATGTATTTCATCGAATCCTTTATGCAGGTTAGTCTTCCGACAAGTGTTTTTATCATTTGACAATTTTTGGAAATAGACTCATCCACTGGGATTCGAACCCTTGCCTAGGCGGCTTACGTCTTATAATGCAAAGGCCTTACTGACCATGCTATCCCGACCCTTCAAAACGAAACGACTTGGTTCACGGTCCAGTCGTTCCGCCGAGGGCACTCGGACAGAACATGCTACGTAATGTATTTCATCGAATCCTTTATGCAGGTTAGTCTTCCGACAAGTGTTTTTATCATTTGAATATTTTTGGAAATAGACTCATCCACTGGGATTCGAACCCTTGCCTAGGCGGCTTACGTCTTATAATGCAAAGGCCTTACTGACCATGCTATC
>NC_134809.1:36272880-36282880 GCF_046742065.1 Oratosquilla oratoria | reverse complement strand
TCTAATTGCTGCCAGGCGATTTTATTCAGCCGAGGGAAACCCCTTTGCTCAGATATGGCATAACTAAACTACGCATTTTTTATTCTTGGTACTAAAATGGTGATTTGTAGTCGTGAAACCCATTAACTTTTACAGGAGTAGTGTTATCTTATGTATAATTTTCTGGAAAATGCCAAGCGAGTTAATTCAGCAAATCATCGTGAAAATTCAACTTTCTTGACCTTTTGACACACTGACACAATTTACATATTTCTATGGTTAACATTTGATGGTTTTATTCCGCTGGTATGGCAATTTTGATCGGTCAAGATTCAGTGGATTTCCGAGGCCCTGGGTTGAAAAAAAATCTCCTGACAGCAGCTGTAACGCATCTATATAGGGAGTTGGGACTTTATATGGGGGGGACGGAGAGGGGGGGTCGCCGATTTAATGAAGCGGCCTTGCTGTGGATGTGCTGTGTCCTGCGACACTGCTTCTGACCCAGGGCAGTGGGCAGGGTGCAGGGATGACCCGTCATCTAGGAGGTGCTAAGATGGGAGGGAGGGTGGAGGGGTGTGGAGTGTTTTCGGGGATGAAATGGGTGGGAATGTTTTTGTGCCTTGTCCTTTTTGGCTACCCCCCTGGTAAGGGGAAAAAAAGCCTGGTATATGTATGTATGTATGTATATACTCGTACTACTCAGGCGAGACTGGAGTCCGGCTCCTCGTTGGAAGAGACGGAGAAGCAATTCACTTAAATGATTCTGGATAAACTAAGTGCGATTTCCAAGTGAAAGCACACTTAGAACGCAATCCATCTTACATATGTAGGGATTTCCTACGGCGGGGTACAGATTAAAGCAGGATTCAAATTACCCCCCCCCTTTTAAGCTACGAGCTAATTGACTAGCCTAACTAACTGACACGAGCAAACTAAGTATAATTTAACTAAACTAGTGAACCAAATAAGAAACTAAGAAACTATGAATCTAAGAATTTTATACACTAACACACGAATAATCGCTAAGATTTTAACAAAATAACAATGTAACTAACAAACTTAAAAATTCACAATGTCTGAAATACGAGTATTTCTTACAAACTACGAAGAAGATGAAGGGAAGCGGAAAGACGAGGGAGAAAGATACAATTATTTTTTTTCTGAACATACAGTGCAATATTTTCACCTCTAACTGCGACAATTTTCTTCATATAGCCACAGTCTAGGTCTCACTGGAAAGAATAGAACAGATTTTAGATATAAAAGAAATTCAAATTGGAAACTACGAGCCATCAAATTCCAGCTAGATGATTATGCGTCCAAGGTATATTGCTAAAGAGGAATAAGATGTCAACTCAGAATGGCAACACATCTTCAGGGAGAAATGTAGTCAGATTAACAAAATAATAGACCTGCCACTCCTACTCTGAAACAACAGTCTTCAATTCCACAGGGAGAGAGAATGGAGGTCCTTAGTGTGGTGAATGAAGTATAAAATTTTTGGCATTATCAGCTAGGCGCCGGAGCATTCAGGCCATTCAGCACATTTCTATTTATTTTTTATTATTATTATCATTACTAATTGGTTATACTTATAAGAAAATATTTTCATCGCTGATTTGAATGCATTCATGCATTCTATCAAAGATAAGAATATCACGAATTATAGTAAAATTAACTTCCACATACACATAATCAAAATCATTACATATCGCAAAACAGATTAATATCTTAGAAAAAATAAATAAATAACACATTCTCAATAGAACTACTTTTCCCTATAATATCAGACAGGAGCAGATTGTTCCAACTGTTAGGATGGGGTCACACATTCCCGTATATAGCTCCCGTCAGCCTCCTGTAGTTAAATTTTGTGGTCGGCAGCCCCTTACGTCAGTATCCCGTGAAAGAGCTGTACACTTCCTGTATTAAAAGAAGAAAAAAAAAAAAAAAAAAATGATAATAATAATAAAAATAATAATAATAATAATGACAATAAAATAATGATAAATTAATAAGTAAAAAAAAAAAAAAAGGTAATAATGGAAAATATACGGGGGTAATAGCCTCCCTCCCCGCCATGCAGCCGGTTTTGAAATGTTCAAAACGTACGTAGCTAAATTTTGGTTTCCCCCGTATGAACATTATTTTTCAGCAGTAAACTACCCGTACCCTACGGTCTCCAGTCTCCAGTGAAAAATAATGTTCATACGGAGGAAACCAAAATTTAGCTACAGGAGGCTGGTGGGACCTATGTACGGGAATGTGTGACCCCAGCCTTAGCCCTCCGTTCATTTGAGAAACGGGGGATTCCACTAAAATGTGGCTTACATTTAAAAATACTTGCCATATGGAGCAGATAGCTTGCCTCTCTGCCCTGCTTGCCATCAAATATTTGTGGGTCAAGTGCGTATGACCTATACGCAAGCGAGTTAAAACAACACTGGATCTTCTGTCCCTCTGACTATAACGCCAAACGGAGACAGAAGGCCTGGTAGGCTTTAGTTTAAGATTATTGTTTAAATTTGTCCTGTATAGCTACCACTGCTCTCTGGAGCAACGCAAAATACAATTTATAAATTCCATGAGTAGGACATTTACTTGTATCACATAATCTAGCCTAGTTGCTGCCTTAGTAGCAACATCTGCAAGCTCGTTCCCTTGGATTCCTATATGAGAGGGAACCCAACAAAACTGAATAATTACCTCTTTCCTGAGCAGCACCAAAACTCACTCAATGCGTTTAAAAAGAATGCTTTGGGACAAGAGGGAAGGTATGAAATCATATAATAAAGAGTCTAATCTTCACCGGCGAAGTTAGAGATAATAATGGTATTGTGTAATCCAATTCATTCAAAGAAAGAGGAAGATTGTAGGCTTCTGAGTTTCTGCTTATCGGAGGGACGACCATGATATTTTCTGTAAATTTTTCTAAAGTGAGGAGAGAGGTGGAGAGCACCTGAAATGTTTGCAAAGTGCTGACCAAACACTTCTGACATCTCTAGGGGGTCGGAAATTATGGGGCCATTTATTTCTAGGATAGTAATGAAGATTATATAAATTTTCACATTAATTTCCGAATTCTATTCCACACTAACTTTTGTGGAGTAATATTTTAATCCACTTATGTATTTCATAAAATATTCTCTTCTTGCTTCTTTGAATACTCGTTTTTGTTTAGCTAGAGCTCTTCTATATATTTTTTTAATTAACTTCTACAGGTAGTTTGCGGTACCTCTTGTAGCAGGTTCTTGTGATTTTCCCACTCAAGGCACAGGCATCAGTCCAAAGAAGAAGAGGGCGACGAGGATTGCCCCTAGTTCTTGGAATGAACATATTTGCCCGGCGAAGAAAAATTCTAAGTATTCGTAAGTTGTGGATCCATTGGAAAATCACCAATTATATAGTCAACTCTTGTAGATTCGCTATATGCTTTCCAGTTTCCATCATCAGCCTTCCATTTTGGTAAGCATATGGATTGGGAATTTCTATGGAACTTCATCTGAATAGGCCAGTGATCACTCCCATGTAAATCTTCACTGATAGCCTACCTTTAATAATGTAAAACAGATCGTAAGGCCCATAGCAGATTTGGAATTGTGGAAAAGATCATACCTAGTAGGGGAACCATCATTTAACAAAATGACGTCATTATGGTCGATAAGGTCTTCAACAATATTACCCCAACGAACACATCTACCTTCACCCCATAATCTATGTTTGACATTAATAGGGGTTACTAGGCTGGATAGAGAGAGAAACAAGGAGGTGGGGAGAGCGAGGGTGGAAAGGGAGTTGGGAGATATAGTTTATGAAAGAGTATTGAGATAATTTGGACCCATGGAAGGAATGAGTGAAGAAAGATTAGTAAATGAGGTGTGGAAGGCAGAGGTGGAAGGAATGAACATGGTGGGGCGACCAAGGATGAATGGATGGATGGGGTAAAAAGGGCACTGGGAAAGAGGGGAATGTCTGTTGAGAGAGGTAGGGAGAAGTGAGAAAATAAGGGTGAATGGAGAACGGTTGTGTATGGATGATGCTGTGAGGCATGGAAGTGAGGAGGGGGGGAGATGGGATGAGGGAGTGTGTGTGCATAGTATTTTGACTCAGCCCGAGGGGATTTCTAACCGTCTTCTCTTTTTCTGCATGAGAGGACGGAGAGGGGGGGGGAGGTGCACCGATTAAATTTAACGGCCTTACTGAGGATGTGCTGTGTCATGCTACACTGCTTCTGACCATGGCAGTGGGAGAGATGCAGGGATGACCCGTCATCCAGGAGGAGCAAAAATATGAGGGAGTGAGCAAATGGGAGTGGAGTATATGGTAATGGAATGGGTGGCAATGAAAATTATGCCATTGTTTTTGGCTACCTCCCTTGTAAAGGGAAAATAGCCATTGGTATATGTGTATACACACACACACACACACACACACACACACACACACACACACACACACACACACACACACACACACACACACACACACACACACACACACACACACACACACACACACACACACAGACACACACACACACACACACACACACAGAGACACAATCACACACGCTGACACACACACACACATACAGATGCACACACACACACACACACACACACACACACACACACACACACACACACACACACACACACACACACACACACACACACACACATATATATATATATATATATATATATATACATTTATATATGTATATATATATGTATATATATATATATATATATATATATATATATATGAATATATATATATATATTTAAATCCATATTGTCTGTACAAATTTATCAATTGTGTATTATGTAGCTGTGTAAAACTGTGACTTAATTCTTGTATACTATTCCTAACCTGGCTCCCTGAAGTCGAAACGTCAATTAAATGTGGAAGACTCAGGAAGTACTTGTATTTGACCACCCCCTTGAAATGAGCTCGACTGCGATAAAAATTTAAAATCTCTGTAAGAAAATTAATCAGTGTCAAAATGCTGTCGTGTTTAACTCAGTGTGATTTAGTGAGTATTTGCGCCCGAAATATACAGTATATATATGTATATATATATATATATATATATATATATATATATATATATATACATATATATGATATATATATATATATGTATATATATATATATATATATATATATATATATACATATATGTTTTATCAACCACAATACACTTTAATTCTAAGCCGTATAGGCGCATGCAGAAAATACATACATACATATATATATATATATATATATATATATATATATATATATATATATGTATAATATATATACATATATATATATACATATATACTATATATATATATATATATATACATATATATACATATATATATATATACATATATACATATACCAAAGGCTTTTTTCCGTTTACAATGGGAGGTAGCCAAAGGCAGTATATATATATATATATATATATATATATATATATATATATATATATATATATAATATATGTATATATATACATATATATATACTATATATGTATATATATGTATATATATATATATATATACGTATATATATATAATATATATATTCTTGCAGGCAGACGAGGTTAAAAGCTATTGAAGATTCATTTTTGATTATCTTCTTGCGTATAGTGTCTATACGACGAATATTTGACTTATCATTTTCTGTAAGTCTGTTTAGATCTCTTATATTGGCCGACGTTTCGGAACTCTCTTGTTCCATCTTCCAGGGCGATTTGTTGTGTCGAGTTTTCTGTGTTGATTATATATATGTGATGTACAGATCATGGACACTGTGTCGAGGAAAATTTGGATGCTCATTGGTGAATGGTAGCCAATGGGCGTGCGTTGTTTTCACTCGCTGGGTAGTGGTCTCTCCCAGTGGGCGAAGCGATGGGGTTCGTTGGTCGCTTAGCACTTATTCTTTTGCTAGATGGCAAGACCCGTAGGTCTTCCACCTGGATGTTAATTGATGGCTGCTTTGCTTGAATGTAGAGTGCTTCAAGCAGTAGCAACCTTCGTGGATCTCTTTCTCTGTCAATGATTGTTGTGTTGTGATCCAGATCTTTTCTTGTTAGTGGTCTGTTGAGTTTGGTAGTGTGGTGGGACTTTATGGATCCGTTACTCAAATGGCATGTCAGGCGTCTTGTAAGCTTAGTGGTTGTCATACCAATGTAAGAGTGAGGTCCACACTCCTCACTATTGCAGCTGTATTGGTATACAACATGGTCTTCTTGTAACTCTGTTTTCGTTGTGTTGGGGCGATTACGTATCATTAGTTGGGATGTCTTCTTTGTCTTGTAATATATGATGATCTGGATGTGTTTTGGTGGGTCGGTGGGTAGTACATTTTTGTGAATAATGTCCTTTATGATCTTCTCGTCTGCTTTGTATTCTGTGGACATATGGCTTTTGTAGTAGATTTTTATAGGTTTGTTTTCGCTTGTGGTGTTTCTGTCTTCGTCGGTGTACCATTTGTTTAAATGTGTTTGTATTGCTAGTGATACATCTGAATTTGCGTACCCATTGTTGATAAGTACTTGTGTGATTCTCTCCAGTTCTTGGTGGGTTTGTGTCCAGGTGGAGCAATGTGAGAGGGCCCTTCTAACGTAAGCGCCGATGGTGGATTGTAGGTAGCGCTTCGGGCACTCGCTATTTCCGTTTAAGCAGAGTCCAGTGTTTGTCGGTTTGGTGTATACTGTAGTTACGAAGCCTGTATTTCGAGCGGTGACGAGGACATCAAGGAAGGGGAGGCATCCATTATTTTCTTCTTCGTAAGTAAAGTTGAGGTCTGAGGCTGCGATGAATCGATTCCTCAGGTCTTGGTCTCAGGTCTGGACTCTGCTTAAACGGAAATAGCGAGTGCCCGAAGCGCTACCTACAATCCACCATCGGCGCTTACGTTAGAAGGGCCCTCTCACATTGCTCCACCTGGACATATATATATATATTTATATATATATATATATATATATATATATATATATATATATATATATATATATATATATATATATATACATACATATATACATATTCTCGCTCGGCTGAGGGCTTTGACCAAGAACCAATCCGGGTAAGCTAAATTACTAAGTTGAGATTTTATAATGTTAAATTCTCCTTCAAGAAACTGGGGGCTGCAAATTCTAAGGGCTCGAAGGAATAAACCTGAAGCGACGCTACTTTTTACTTTGTCTGGGTGACTGTTTCAAAAATCATTGCGCTCATTCGCCTGTGTGTCACATCAAATGTTTTTTCCTTCCAGAATTCTTTTTTCAGACAAAAATTTGGTTGTAGCATGGGTTCAAATCTCTCTCCTGTACTGGCCAATCTGTACATGGAATACTTTGAGTCTGTTCTTCTGCCCACCATTAAACCCGTAGACATGGTTTGGTTTAGATACGTAGATGACATTTTCACTCTTTGGGATGAAAATTGGGGCTCATTCGATAACTTCTTTGCCAATTTAAATTCCTTAGCCTCGAACATTAAGTTTAAAGTTGAATGGGAAGAACAAGGTAAGCTACCCTTTTTAGATGTTCTTATTGTTCGTGACGGAGACAAGCTTGCTTTTACCGTCTATAGAAAAGAAACCCATTCTGGTAGTTATCTTCATTTTTTCAGCAGTCACCCAGACAAAGTAAAAAGTAGCGTCGCTTCAGGTTTATTCCTTCGAGCCCTTAGAATTTGCAGCCCCCAGTTTCTTGAAGGAGAATTTAACATTATAAAATCTCAACTTAGTAATTTAGCTTACCCGGATTGGTTCTTGGTCAAAGCCCTCAGCCGAGCGAGATCCAATTTTTTCAACACCACCCCCACTTCCTCTAATATATACATATATATACATATATATATATATATATATATATATACTTTATGTATACATATATTTATATATATACATATATATACTTATATATATATATACATATACATATATACATATATATATATGTACATATACATATATATATGTATATATATATATATATATATATATATATATATATATGCATACATACATATACCAAAGGCTTTTCCGCTTTACAATGGGAGGTAGCCAAAGGCAAAGGCATAAAAACCTCTCCCTCCCATTCCATCCTCACATACTCCACTTCCATCCACTCCTCCATCCCTCTCTTCTATTTTCTCTTCTCCTGTATGACGGGTCATCCCTGCATCTCGCTTAATGCCCTGGGTCAGAAGCAGTGTCGTAAGACACAGCTCATCCACCGCAAAGCCGCTTCATTAAATTGGCGAACCTCCCTCTTTTTCCCCATATACAGAAATGGACAGGACGGGGAGATATCCATTCAGGCTGTGTCAATTTATTTTTCACACATACTCTCTCACCCCGCATCCCTACCCACTCCCCCTCATGCATCAGAGCATCATCCATACACAACCATTCTCCATTCACCCCTATTTTCTGTCCTGTCCCGTCCTTCCTCAACAGACATTGCCCTCTTTCCCAACTCCCCTTTTACCCCATCCATCCAGCTCATCCTTGGTCGCCCCTTATGTTCACTCCTTCATTTCTGCCTTCCACACCTATTTTACTAATCTTTCTTCACCCATTCTTTCCATATGCCCAAACCATGTCATTACTTTTTCATCAACCCCATCTTCCAACTCCTTTTCCACCCCTGTTCTCCTCCTCACCTCCTCGTTTCTTACTCTATCCAGCCCAGTAACCCCTATCATACTTCTCAGGCACCTCATCTCAAACACATTCAAACTCCTCCTCTCTTACTCTCATATGTTCTATGCTTCTGCCCCATACAGTGTTGTCGGCACAATCAATCCTTCATACAATCTCCTCTTAGTATCCATTCCCAAATGTCTATTTCTCATTACACCTTTTAATTCACCAAGGCATTTACTCGCCTCTTTCTACTACATTCTATCTCCACCTCCACTCCTTCCTTTCCTGGAACATTCACACCCAAGTATCTAAAACTATCCTTTTCCTCCTATCTCTCTCCCTTAATACTCACCTCCAGTCTGCTGCCACTTTCTCCCTTTATACATCTCATCACCTTAATTTTACCTACGTTTATCTTCAACTTCTTCTTTCACACACCTTTCCAAGCTTTGTCACTAAAACCCTCAATCCCTTCTCTCATCCTACTACAAGCGTAGTGTCATCAGCAAACAACAACTGGCTTATCTCCCACTTTTCTCCACTTCCTTTAACCATCTCCAATCCCTGCCCAACTACCCTTGCATTTACCTCTTGCACCACCCCATCCATGTATAGATTGAACAGCCAAGGCAACATAAGATATCTCTGTCGACGTCCCACCTTTACCTCAAACGGCCTCACTCTCTCCATTTCTGATTCTAAAACAAGCTCTGCTACTCTCGTAAAAACTCTTGACTGCTCTTAAAATCTTTTCTCCTATCCTGTCATAAGCCTTTTCCAGATCCATAAAAGCCCAAAAACATCCTTAACTTTTCCTAAAGCTTTCTCACATATCTGTCTTACCATAAAAATCCGATCCACACAACCCCTACTTGTCCTAAACCCACACAGTCCCTCACCATTTACTCCCTCTGTTCCTCTCCTAATCGTTTCACTCAAGACCCTTCCATAAGCCTTTTCAACTACACTTAACAAACTGATCCCTGTGAAACTACTACACTCACATTTGTCCCCCTTTCCCTTGTAAAGTTGAACTATGCAGGCACCTCTATTCCTCCGGCACTCTATCTTGTCTTAAACAAACATTAAATAACTTCACCAGCTAGTCCACAATCACTGGACCTTCTGCATGACATGCATCCAACCCAGGTGCCTTACCTGCTCTCATCATCTTAACAACTGCATTCACCTCATCCTTCCTTATTTCTCCTACATTGTCCTCACTCATCACTGTCATTTTCTTAGCGCTTCTCACTGTAACTACCTTTCCCTCCCAATCCTCCTTCACATTTGGGAACTCCCTAAAATAATGTGCCCATCTTCCTCTTACTGCCATCTCTTCCATTATCACCTCTC
>NC_134809.1:36247880-36260380 GCF_046742065.1 Oratosquilla oratoria | reverse complement strand
GATAGTTTTAAGAGTATTGGTACCAATTTCGTAATTGCTTTTTGTATTCATTTAAGATTTTTTATACATTCTTTGTACTTGGTGATCATGTCGTCACTGCATACTCCAATCTTGGTCTTATCAAAGTGACTAGTATTTTCTTCACCTTCACCGTCCAGGTATGTAAATGCCACTTTGACTGTTCTTATTAAATGATAAGTTTCTCAAATAATTTTGTTTATATGTTCCTCAGGGGACATATCATTCATAATAATGACTCCCAGGTCCTTCTCATTTTCCACTTTTTTAATTTCTTCCTCTCCCAATTTATATAATCCCACTATTCTTTTTTTTTTCTTTCTTTTTCATTTTTACTTCTTCCAAATTCTATTATGCTACACTTCTTAATATTGAATTCCATCTCCCACCTCCTACTCCATTCCCATACTTTATTGAGATCACTCAGCAGCGACTCACAATCTTCTTCAGTGTTCACTTTAATCAACATTTTTGCATCCTCCGCAAAGAAGCTCATATAACTTTCAATTTCCTTTATCCATATCATTAATATATATAGCAAACATTATTGGGGCCAAAAATGTTCCTTGTGGAACTCCACTAATCATTTCATCTCAATTAGAATGTTTGTCTCTTATCACTACTTTCATTTTTCTTTCATGCAAGAAGTCCATGTTACTTCTATCTTTTTCATAGGGGGGACTCTCTCCTCCCATTCCATCTCTGAGTTGTATGTTCTCCCTCGTAAACACTAATTCAAAATGCTTGTTCATCATTTCTGCCATTTCTATTTCCTCTGTGTATTCAACTCCTTGTTGTAGTTTCACTAATTCTTGTTTGTTTTTCAGTTTGTTGTTTGCAAATCTATAAAATAGTTTTGGTTGATCTTTACATTTTTCTATGAAATCCTTTTCCTATTTTCTCTTTTCTTCTCTGCACATATTCTCTGTACATATTCATTTCCATAACTAGTATATATTTTCTATTTTTCAGGTCTTTTGTCTTTCTTCCATTTTATCCAAGCTTTATCTCTTCTGTCTTTTAACTCGCTACATCTTTTGTTGTACCAACATTTTACATATCCTTTTTCTTGTTGTTGTCTTGGAACATACTTTTCCACTCCTTTATAAAATTTGTCAAATTTTTCAATTTTTCCTCTCCTGTTGTTTCCTCCTTGTGTATCCTTTTCCAGTCTGCTTTCTGATTTTTTTTCCATACATCAATCTTCCCTTTCTATATTGTTCGTTTTTTCCATGTATTTTTTCTCATTTAATTTAAGATCAACTCATATGTCGTCACTTTTACTTATTGGTGTCTTATATTCAATCTTGTCCACTATCTCAGGTTCTGATGTGATTATTAGGTCCAGCCTCAATGATTCTTCCTCATTTCTATACCTAATATTCTCTTTTATCAATTGTGTCATTGTATGTTCTATAATCATATCAAGTAGTACATTTCCTCATAGGTAGTCTCCCCCTTTCACTGTCATCTCTTCCCAGCAGATTTCTTTACAGTTAAAGTCAACCATTATAACTATTCTTCCTCCATCGTCCATTATCTTATTTAGTGTTATCCTTGTGTCTTCTAACATATTCTTGTGTTCACCCTCTTCCCACGAAGCCGTTTTAAGAGGCACATAATTTACCACAAACTTCCTGCTCTTTCCATCCCTGTCCTCTATTTTCAGCATAATCATCTCTATTCTTTCCATAAGTGACATTCCTCGCATTTATGTCCTTCTTAGTCAGGAACATAACTCCACCCCTTGTTTTACTTCTCTGTTTCTAATCCAATAATCATATGCGCCATGTCCTATACTGTTGAGTAGTAATGGACCTTTCAATTTTGTCTCTTTACTTCCCATTATGTCCGGTTCTTTTTCCTTCAAGTAATCATTCAGTTCATTCAAGCCTATTATTAAGCCATCTATATTTGTGTAAGACACTTTTAATTTTCTGTTACCTCCATCCTGTTTTCTGTTTCCCTTCCGTTTTTCTATACTATTAACCATTTCCTCACTTTCATTTCTACTACTCTCCAATAGAATTTCTCTTTGTCTGACTCTGTTCTGTTCTCGTCTTTTCCTTAGATTCGATTCTTTTTGTTTTCTCTTCTTCTCTTTCCTCTTTATTCATCTCTCTTTTTATCCATACCTGTTTATACTGATCATTTTTGCTAGTTTCCCTGTTTTTGATAAGATATTCTGCTGTTGTTTGTGACCTGAATTTAACTTTAATTGGTCTGGTCTTGTCTATATTGTATTTCCTCAACCTACATATTTCTTCAATTTCTTTCCCTATTTCTTGTTTACCTTCTTGAACCATTTTAATACATTATTTACTTTTCCTTCTCCTCCTTTACTGGTGTAGTCCCATTTGGATTATGCTTCTCTTCCATTCCTAATGTAATTATACATCTGTTTTTATCTGCTAAGTCTACTATATTCTTCTCTCCCATCCCTTTAATAACTATGTCCTTAGTTTGTTCTTTTATCTGTTGTTTCACTATATCTCTAAATTCAATTTTGTTATTCTCATGGACTTCTTTTCAACCACTTACCTCTTTTGCCATGGACTCTTTATTCTCTTTATTATTCCTCTTTGATTCCTCATTCTTACCCTTTATTTCTTTTAACAGTCTTTTTAATTCTTCTATTTCTTTAGTTAGGTTTTGATTCTCTTTCTTTAGTTCTTCCAGTTCATCAACTCTTTGTGTAACTAGTGCTAGTTGGCTAAACCTAACCTCCCATGCTTCGTTCATTTTTGTTAGTTTCTCCTCTAGACTTACTAGTCCGGGGAGGTTGTCATCTCCTCCCTCATTAAATCCATAGAAGTAATAATCTCCTCTTTCCATTGAATTGCTATTATCTATATTCCTACTTTTAATACCTCTGCTCACCTATTTGACCTCGTCTGTCATCTGCACACCTTTTGTTTACACCCCTTTTGACGTCCAAAGCCCGTCCCTCCCCTTCCCAATTTTCTTCCATTTTCCTCGATAATGCCTCACCTTCTTTTTCTTCCCCTACTCACTACACCACGAGCTTTCCCCTTTTCTACTAATACAACACAGGCACTCCCTCGTCGCTGAAATCCACGAAAATTGCGTTTTTTTCGGAGTTGCAATTTTCGCCGTCAATCCGACTTTGTATGTGTGTGTGTGTGTGTATGTATGTGTGTGTGTGTGTGTGTGTGTGTGTGTGTGTGTGTGTGTGTGTGTGTGTGTGTGTGTGTGTGTGTGTGTGTGTGTGTGTGTGTGTGTGTGTGTGTGTGTGTGTGTGTGTGTGTGTGTGTGTGTGTGTGTGGTGTGTATGTGTGTGTGTGTCTGTGCGTGTGTATCTATATATGTATATATATGCATATATGTTTATACATACATGCACACATACACACACACACGACGCAGTTGGTAGGGTTCCCGGCTGCCACTACGGCGATCCGGGTTTAAATCCCGCGCAGGGCTGAAATAATTTCAGCATCACTGCGCTGTGTTTCGTTACTTCAACTCTCATGGGAGCGGAGATTGGGGAGGGGGTATTTTTCGTGTAGGGTCATACCATTACCCATACGTCGGCCATATAAGAGCTTTGAGCTCTCTTCCAGGAGAGAATTAGCTGTTGATCACGAGTCCAAAGCGTGATTCAAGACCATGGTGAATAGTACACACACACACACACACACACACACACACACACACACACACACACACACACACACACACACACACAAAAACACACACACACACACACACACACACACACACACACACACACACACACACACACACACACACACACACACACACACACACACACACACACACACACACACACACACACACACTCATATTATATATATGTATATATATACATATATATGTATATATATATGTATATATATATATATACATATATATATATGTATGCATATATATATGTATACATATACATTGTATATTATATATATATATACATATGTATATATATGTATATATGTATATATATATATATATATATATATTATATATATATCTATATATATATGTATATGTATGTATATATGCATATATATATATATATATATATATATGTATATATATATATATATATATACATATATATATATATATACATACATATATGTATATCTATATATACATATATATATATTAATATATACATATATATATATACATATACATATATATATATGCATATATATATATATATATACATATATGTATGCATTCATATATAAATATATATATACGTATATATATACATACATATATATATATATACATATATATATATGTATATATATATATATATATATATATATACATATATATATATATACAAGTATATATATAGATATGTATGTGTATATATGTATATATATTAATAGGTGTGCACGTCTGAATATATTATATTTGTCCGGAAGAGAATATAATGGGGAAAGACTTAATATTTATCTTGATATATATTTTGGTGTTGATGAACATAGTGAGAAAAAGGCGAATCAATGGATATAGAATAATAATAAATTTATTTGAATGTTCTTGAATGTACGTTCGTATTTGACTTCTTCATAACGATTCCGTAAATTATAATACCTGGTTCTTTGTATTTAGAATACTAAATTTGATGTAGGTAAAGGAACGATCAAATGATTGTAGTTCATCTCTTTCAATAAAAGCCCATATCAGGCCTGTGTCTTTACCCATGGCTACGTAAAGTCTCTTTT
Source organism: Oratosquilla oratoria (assembly GCF_046742065.1). Lineage (NCBI taxonomy): Eukaryota > Metazoa > Arthropoda > Malacostraca > Stomatopoda > Squillidae > Oratosquilla > Oratosquilla oratoria. The sequence goes on along the minus strand of NC_134809.1, from coordinate 36,255,635 downwards.
CCTTACATGAACTAAATTACGCCATTGACGTCACCATGATGAAGGAATTGATTAAATTTGTGCATGCACATGACCATTTGTAATGTCTGCAAGGGTCTCTGAGGTTGCAATAGCGTAATCTATATCATTCGTATGATTATTAGCTTGTGTTCCTTCCTGGTAAGCTTTACTTCCATTATTTTGGAGATGACGGCCAACCACGATTTTCTTTGGTGCATGCTATCAAATCAAGAACATGTTCCAGATTTACAGGGCTGTTATTCTGTAGTTACCGCAAATAAATTTTACTCATTTTTTGCAAGATTTTATGACAGTGAATGGTGGTCCTTGATTTTAGAGGTGAATGGAAAAATAGACGTCATTTCCATTATGTCACTGCTATACCAAGAAGCCGTCATAGCGTTCAAATGTTGTTTTCAATGTTGAGGGTGGTACTATTAGGTTCTAGGAGAATGGGATGCAAGAAATAGTCTTCTCGCAATATCGATAGTCTTTTTTACAGTGCACACAAAGAGATTACCTTTGAGTAAGCATGGGGATCGATCACACTCGTCACGTACCGAGACGGTATTCGAACTCCAGCTCGGCGCTTTCGTAAGTGACAGTACAGAGCACTTTACCACTGTACCACGATGGTAACAATAATTGATGTTCGATGGTGAAGTAAAGTACTGAGTCGCGCTTAAAGGAATTGGTGAGGTAATGTACATTGTTGGTACAGGCTCCCTTAACGTAATGTCGTCAATGTAGCGCTCATAAACACTGGCCAGTGCCAACGATGTACACCACCTCACCAATACCCTCTAACGTAACTCAGTACTTCACTTCACACATTCATAGACACACACACACTTAGATGTCCTCACTGACAACAGTGGGCACCACAATAAACACAAAGGTGTGAATGTAGCATAGCTTACAAACGTATTGTAGTTGCATCCAATGCGCAGTACAATAGTTGATTTAACGTTCACGTTAAATCGACCGATTTTGCTGGTTACTCAGCAATAATGGTTTCCCAAGCGCCATGATAGAGAAAGGCATCTCGAGCCTGCTTAATAAATGCATGATTAACTCTATTCAGAACCCACATAATAAAAACACAACAACCTACAATATTTTAAAGGATATTCTATCTAATCAAAAGCCGAGAAGAATGTACCTGAAAAAGTATAATAAAAAGAGGAGTCACCAGTGCAGCAAGCTTCGAGGCAAAATTAGTTTGCTTTTACCTACCTTCCCGTAAAGCAAACCTCATCAATTGACTCACCTCCTACTTTTCTCCAGTTTCTTTAACCATCTCTAGTCTCATGCCCATCACCTTTGCATTAGCCTCACGCACCACCCCATCCATGTAAACATGTAACATCCATGGCAATATGACACATCCCTAACGCAACCCCATCTTTACCTCACACCATTAGCTCTCTTCATTTCCAATTCTACCACATGCTCTACTACGTTCGTAAAAACTCTTGACTGCCTTAACAGCTTTCCCCTAGCCCCATATAGCGGCAATAACTCCCAGAATGTCTCCCTGTCCACCATGTCATAAACATTTTCGAAATCCATAAAGCCTTCCCAAAATAAATAAATAAATAGATAAAGTAAATAAAATAAAATAAAATATAATCATCTTTACCTTTTGCTAAAACTTTCTCAAAAATCTGATCCACGCAACCCCTCCTATTCCTAAACCCACACTGTTCCTCACCAATTACTCCCTCTGTTCCTCTCCTAATCCTCTTAATTAAAATCCTCCCATATACCTTACCAACTACACTCAACAAACTGATCCATCTAGAAATACTACAATCACATTTGTCTCTTTTTTTCCTGGTAAAACGGAACTGTACAGGTACTCCTCCTCTCCCTTAGACACACATTAATAACCTCACTAGCCAGTCAATTATTACTGTATTTCCCTTCTTGAGACACTCATTATGACACCCATATAACCTAGCGCCTTGCCTGCTCTCATCATTTTAATAACTAGAAACACCTCATCTTTTCTTATTTTTCCTCCATTTTCCTCTCCCATCGCTCTCATTTTCTTAGCATCTCTCACTGCTACCACAAGTCCCTCCCAATCCTCGATCATATTCAACAACTCTCTAAAATACTCTGCCCATCTTCTCCTTAACGTCTCCTCTTCCGTTAACATCTACCCACCTGCACCTTTTATAGTTTCTTCTCTAATTGATTCACCTTCATTCACGTTCATGAGGAAACAACTCACTATTGCCTATCACTATCCTAACACCGTGCGTAAGCAAATTGTGAACGTTCAACAAAAACCGAAGAAAGTTGAGTCACCTGGTGTTTATTGTTTGCCCTGCAAAGATTGTGATTTGGTTTACTTGGGTCAAACCGGGAGAGACTTGAACACTAGATTGGCAGAACATAAAAGGTCAATTAGGTATGGGCAAGAAAATTCGGCTGTATTTCTTCATGTCAAAAATAAGAATCATTCTTTCGACTGGGGTAAGGCCAGATTAGTGTTCAAGTCCCACTGCGGTTTCAGGAGGAAAATAGTCGAATCAGCATTAATTGAGGAATGCCCTAATATTAATATTTCTAAAGGGCAGTGGACTCCTGACATCATTTCACGCGCAGCAGTTAGCAAACTGGTACGGACCTTACAACCCCCCCTCTCCTCACCCCCTCCCTCCTCCGCCACCCCAGTTTGCCCCGCGCCTGAGTGAGGTCATCTGTCCACATCCCTTCTCTTCTCTGTAACCTATAAGTCCCCTCTGTACTCTGTCTTATGTACTTTCCTGAAGAGGGCTACAGTTGATAGCCGTAATATAGGATTCTTCTTTATTCGAAGTTTATTTTCTCCGACTGTGGGTTTCCTGTGTCATATATGTATATATATATATATATATATATATATATATATATATATATATATATATATATATATATATATATATATATATCCGAGAGTTAACACTTTGATGTGGTGGATAGACTTGAGAATCTTAATGATTACAAAAGCTATGTCGATAGAGAGGAAGTCTCTGCAGGGTCACCCATATCAAACAGGTTTTGTAGGAAAGATCAGACAAAGAGCAGCTCAAACACACAGTCGCAGGGCCCACTGCTAACTGGTACATCCCTGATGGCAAACAGGGAAACTCCTCATAGATATATGGGGTACCGTCATAATGACGGCGTGGACCATTGGGCACCCTATAGATATAGGGCTTCACCAGATATAATGAATAAGGTGACACCAGAGAAATATCTCACCAGAAACCAGTTGGCACGGAGGTGAGATTACTGCAAACCCCCCTTCATAACCAGAACAAAACCGGGCGTTCCTGTTGGATCATCGTCTCCTAAAGGTCTAACCGCATTGTCTCGTGCGCTCACGGGGAGTGTGCCACCGACAGTTGGATATTAAACAACATGAAGAAAATGAAGATATATACTTACAACGTAAGAACCCTTTCAGAAGACCGCGGGCTGGAAAATTTAATGGAAGAACTAGACAGCATCAAGTGGGACATCGTAGGACTGAGCGAAGTCCGAAGAACGGAAGAAAAGCTGATATAATTACACGATGGTCACCACCTGTTCTACTATAGAGGTAAGGTCAAAGAAAGATCTAGTGGAGTAGGATTCTTGATAAACCGAGAGGTTGCTGGTAACGTAGTTAAATTCAGTAGTTTATTGGACAGGGTAGCTTAGATTGTGATTAGGCTGTGTAAAAGATACACTCTAAAATTCACAAAATTCAGACGATGAAATTGAGTCGTTTTATGATGATTTAAGTCAGGTGGTGAATCAAGAAAAATGTAAGTACACGTTGGTAATAGGCAACTTTAATGCTAAAGTAGGGAAGAAGATGGGAGATGAATCGCGCATTGGGAAGTTTGGAGTAGGTGAAAGAAATAACAGAGGCGAGATGTTAGTAAATTTTGCAGAGAACTACAATATGAGGATAATAAACTCTTTCTTTCAAAAGCGTGTCGGTCGTAAATAGACGTGGAGAAGTCCAAATGAAACAACAAAGAACTTCATATTAGGAGGTGAGAGCAAAAGCGTAAACAATGTTACGGTGATAAATAAAGTCAACATAGGTTGTGACCATAGAATGATAGGTTGCACAGCTAAATTCAATTTCAGAGCCGAGGGAAATAAACTAGTCATAAAAAAGAAAACAAACCTTGCAAAGGTTAAGGATAATAAGCAGAAATTTCAGTTAGAAATTAGAAATAGATTTGAAGCTCTAAGAACTAACGAGGACACCGTGGAAGATATTAATTTGAATTTAGTGAATATCATTAGGGAATCAGCAGAGAAAGTAGGAAGTACAAAAAACATTAGGGATAAGAAATACTCCAAAGCTACATATGGCCTAATAAAAAAAAAGAAGGAACATGCAGATTAAAAGCAGGAGAGACGAAATAGAAAGAGTAGAACTAAACAAGCTTACCAACAAAAGATAGAGATCAGAGAAAAGAAAGAGAAACATGGATGAAATAGAGGAAACTATTCGGAAAGGTAAAAGTATTGAAGTGACCTAGTACAGACATACTTTAGGAAAACAACAAATGATATGTTTGAAAGATAGAAATGGAGAAATAATTAAATATAGAGACAAAATGGTAAAAAGAGTAGAAGAATTTTTCTAAGAACTTTACTCGTCGAAGACCATAGTTGAGTCAGTAAATTCATCTGTAGACGTTAGTAGTGCACCAGAAATTACAAAGGAAGAAGTAGAATTTGCTCTAAAAACTATGAAACGAGGAAAAACACCTGGGGAAGATGGTATATCAATAGATCTGTTGAAAGACGCAGGGAAATTAGTTCAAATTAAATTAGCTCAGTTGTACACCCAGTGCTTACGTCAATAAAGCGTCCTTGATGCGTGGTGCAATGCTATAGTGATTTTGCTTCATAAAAAAAGAGACCAGAAGGATCTTAGTAGCTATCGACCAATTAGCTCCTATCAAATGTATATGAAATATCCTCGAAGATCCTTACAAATAGACTAAATAAAGTTTTAGATGGAAACCAACCGAGAGAACAGGCAGGCTTTACGAGCGGATATTCAACTCTAGACCATTTGCAGGCGATAAACCAATTAATCGAGAAAACGACAGGATACAATATACCTCTGTGTTTAGCTTTTGTAGATTACGAGAAGGCCTCTGACTCAGTAGAACAAATAGCAATACTAAACTCGCTACGCAAACAGGGTACAAACGAACACATTGTAAGAGTTTTAGAAAAGATTTATGTAAAAGGTACCGCTATAATTCGACTACATAAAGATACAGAAAAGATCAAGATCGAGAAAGAAGTACGGCAAGGCAATACAATTTCACCTAAATTATTTACAGCCTGTTTGGAAGAAATTCTCAGAAGGTTGAGTTGGGAAAAGAAAGGTTTAAAGATTAATGGCAAATATTTGAACCACCTAAGATTTGCGGATGACATTATTCTTATTTCAGAAAGAGCAGATTTGCAAGATATGCTGAGCGATCTAAACAAGGAAAGTCTCAAAGTAGGTTTAAGAATGAATAAGAGTAAAACCAAAGTAATATTCAACACGAAAGTTCAAAGTAAAGAGATTGTAATTGATGGTGAGAGTCTTGCGGAAGTTGAAGAGTATAATTATCTAGACCAGATGATGAAGGTAACGACAGATCATGGCAATGAAATAAAAAGACGCATTACAATTGGTTGGAAAGTGTTTGGTAAGTATAGTAAAACCCTGAGAGGCTCTCTACCTTTATGTTTGAAACATAAAGTTTACAATCAATGCATTCTACCAGTATTAATCTACGGATGTGAGACTTGGAAGCTGACGAGGGCGATGGAAACAAAGTTAAGGACTGCACAGAGGAGAATGGAGAGATCAATGATGTGAATAACATTGACAGACCAAAAGAGAGCAGGTTGGGTGAGAGAGCAGACTAAAATGAAAGATATTGTGGAGGCAGTAAAAGAGAGGAAATGGAATTGGGCAGGTAAGTTGGTGCGAACGATTGATGAGCGATGGAGCAAGTGTGTTACTGAGTAGAAGAGGGAGACCAGACAAAAGGTGGAGAGACGAGATCAAGAAGCTTGCAGGAGTCACGTGGCAGAAGATGGCACGGTCGTGTGAGTCATGGAATGCTTTGAAAGAGGCCTTTGTTCAGTAGTGAACTCAGGATGGCTGATTTTATATATATATATATATATATATATATATATGTATATGTATATATGTATATATATATGCAAAGTAGACCACTTGAAAAAAGAAACTAACAAAGCATAGCTCTTTCGTATTCTATATCTTCAGTGCAAAAAGCACTGAAGATGTAATATACGAAAGCACTCTGCTTCGTTAGTATCTTTTTCCAAGTGGTCTACTTTGCATAAGTGAACACACGTACCCGTCTTCTTATTAGCATATATATATATATATATATATATATATATATATATATATATATATATATATTTATATATACACATGTATATATATATATATATATATATATGCATATGTATATACATATATGTATACATATATATATATATGTATATATATGTATATATATATATATATATATATATATATATATATATATATATCACTGTCCAGTAATGTCGTAACACATTAATAAATTGAATTTTGAATCAACAGTGGGTTTTTAGTGTGTATATATATACATATATATATATATATATATATATATATATATGTGTAAGTTTCTTAAGACAGATTGAACATTTTTAGAAGCTCCGCCATGGGATACGAACCCTGACCCGTGCGTCGAAAATCACGAGGTCAAGCATGGTTGCTAACGTCTTGACCTCGTGATTGTCGACGCACGGGTCAGGGTTCGTAGCCCATGGCGGAGCTTCGAAAAAGGTTCATATCTATATCTATATATATATATATATATATATATATATATATATATATATATATATATATATATACATATATATATATATATATATATATATATGTATATATATATATATATATATATACTGTCCAGTAATGTCGTAACACATTAATAAATCAACAGTGGGTTTTTAGTGTATATACTATATATATATATATATATATATATATATATATATATACATATATATATATATACTGTCCAGTAATGTCGTAACACATTAATAAATCAACAGTGGGTTTTTAGTGTATATACTATATATATATATATATATATATATATATATATATATATATATATATATATACAATCCATGACCGTCGCGCAGAGGATTCGAACCACCGCCTATAGACCCAAGAGAGTCCACAGCACCCGCCTTTAACCACTCGACCACAGACGTCTGTGGTCGAGTGGTTAAAGGCGGGTGCTGTGGACTCTCTTGGGTCTATAGGCGGTGGTTCGAATCCTCTGCGCGACGGTCATGGATTGTATGATTGATGTCGCTGTCCACTAGCGAATTATTCAAATATATATATATATATATATATATATATATATATATATATATATATATATATATATATGTGTGTGTGTGTGTGTGTGTGTGTGTGTGTGTGTGTGTGTGTGTGTGTGTGTGTGTGTGTGTGTGTGTGTTGAGACATTCTGACAGGTTGACGTAAGCGGAATAGGAAACACAGGAGTCTTAGTCTTGAGTTTATTCCTGACTAGTTTCGCAGGTATGCTTTTTCAAAGGAATAGGTTTACAAACGGTCTGTGGGCATAATATACATGGGGTGGACCTCACCACCTCCCCGAGTTACCATAGTTGGTGACGAGT
>NC_134809.1:36240380-36242880 GCF_046742065.1 Oratosquilla oratoria | reverse complement strand
TGTCAATTTGTTTGTTTGTATGTTCACGAACTCCTTTTAGGGTTTTGCAGATAGACCCCCATAACCATATATATTCTGATACCATATCACTCCAGGTACTTGGATAACCATGTTTTTTTTTTCTTTTTTTTAGGGTTAAGGGTTAAAGCTAGGTGGGGTATGGTTAGGTTAGGGGTGATTCACGAACTCGCAGCAACGCGGGTAATTTGGCTAGTATATATATATATATATATATATATATATATATATATATATATGTGTGTATGTGTGTGTGTGTGTGTGTGTGTGCGTGCGTGTGTGTGTGTGTGTGTGTGTGTGTGTGTGTTTGTGTGTGTGCGCTTTTTTTTTTTTTTTTTTTTTTTTTGGTGTGTGTGTGTGTGTGTGTGTGTGTGTGTGTGTGTGTGTGTGTGTGTGTGTGTGTGTGTGTGTGTGTGTGTGTGTGTGTGTGTGTGTGTGTGTGTGTGTGTGTGTGTGTGTGTTTCGTTTTGACAAATGGAAATAAGCTCCACCGCAAGGACTCGAATCTTTGCCCTAGCGACTGTTTAGTATGAAACAAAAGCGATAGCATCGAGCCAGCCAGGCCGTACTATAGAATATGATGTGTTGTGTATCATCAGTAATGTATATTATAAATTGTATTTCATAATATGCAAACCATTGCGTAATACCAGTCTGTTTGGGCGCGCTTCGAAATACGTTTTGTCATGATGCCAATGTCAGAAAAATCTTACATAATTTGGCGCAAAGCATGTTCTGCCTTCAAATTGGTTGAAGTTGCCTTAACTACCTACTTTAGATACGTTTCAACATCCCGGAAACATAAGTACCCATTCCCGAGTAGAATCTTTTCTACAATCGTCAAATACGACAATTCAACTAAACAAGTCCTTTGGAAGACAACGATTGCCCAATCTCCACGCGAAGTGCAAAGCCTTAGTTTTCCGTATTGTTTCGGACATCTGCAGTATGCTGCTGGAGTAAGTGCGACTCTACAATCTCTCTCTTATTTCTCGGCTACGAAACATCCACAAATCTCCTACGTGTTCCGTACTACCAGAAGATTCCCCTACCAGAAGTTATTGTCTTCCCATCTGTAGTTCCTATTCACGTATTCCGTAAGACCTTTCTTGTCAACACCGATGTCAAATTTCAGATCCAGGGAGAGAGCTTGCTTCTCTGTCTCCGTTAAGGTGTGGTCAGACAAATTTATTATGAGATCTTCCCTCCCTACTTTGTTCCAATCATTTGTTTCACACAGATGTGCCAATTTCTCCTCTAATCTAACACTTTATTGTGAATGTTCATGTTCTAATCTCTGTAATAGAAAACGTGGTAGATTTGTGCCACAAATGTAACTCCTCAGATCGTCCACTGTGTTACTAAGGTCTTCACAAGCCTCTAACAAATAAAATCAATGGTGGAAGGTAAATTGAGAGTGGAGAATAGGTGGAGAAAGAGGAAAAGGGGAGAAGGTAGGGAGGTACTTAGAGTGAACTTGTTATATCTTGATGATGACATGTTGTCGTTATCATCATGACTGTCATATATCTCACACTTCTTAAGTTGGTTTATGTTGCCTACAACATCTAGTGTTTGTTATATGATAACGGGCATTGTTTCACTCAGTGATCACACACACTTGACTGACATAAATATTTCTAACATAAGTGCTACTGTTACCATATGTCAAACAAATCACATAAGCACAATCCATGTAAATAATTAAAAAAAAAAGGTTGGTTCGATATAAATATAGTTCACATTTTATACAAGTTTACATTTAGGATCCTAATACTTTGTCTATCGCTCATTTGTTTCTATCACAAACTGCAATCGTTCTGGCGTGAAGCTCATTAGCCTACTGCAGAGGTCTGGGGGTTCGTCTTACCCTCCCATATCTCCACAACATTGCTGCTCAGTGTCTCCAGTTCTTTCGTCTACCTCAAACTATTGCTTCAGCAACGCCCACAGTCGCAATCTTTAGTGAACAACTCTACTAATCTGATCTGTGGGTGTGCCCGAAACCAAGCTATGACTGTACTGCATGTGTGTATTGATGATCGGTTTTGAAATACATAGATATATGGGGACAGGGTCAGGGATGGCATAAGCCATCACTGAAGGTAAAAGAAAAGTTTAAGGATGTAAATATATTGCAGCGAATATAAATGTCCATCAATAACTGTTCATTTGTCTACTCGCTCCCAACACTATCTCCCGCTATGCACGGAGATACCAACCACTTCTTGATTTTTCATTAATGTCATGGATTCAAATCAGGGTCGCAGTTGGTGTAGACAACATAGTACAAAATTATATATATTGGCCCTGAGCTTTTCTGTGTATGCGCCACTGGCAGGCTATAACGTGGTGGAGAGAGAGGAGGCCCCCACTTCTTGGTGTTTCACATTGTCCTGCGACAACCCTCCTCCCTCATTTTAGTGTGGTGCTATTGTGGATCTGTTTACTTGGGTTGCAGCTAACTAATTCCTAAAAGTCA
>NC_134809.1:36222880-36237880 GCF_046742065.1 Oratosquilla oratoria | reverse complement strand
CGATAATCTAACTCTCTGTCAGTATTATTTGTTATCATTAGTGACATAACTCTTGTATATGGCAAATATTGCCATTGTTTTAAATCTTCCTATATCTAATATCAATTTAGCCATTAACATACTATCATATATATGTTCTAATTCACAATGTTATACTCTTTTAAATAACTATCTCGATTAACCCTTAAGGTGCCTTTATTTATTATAACTTACATTAGATCGTTAAGAGACAACAAAAAGTTAAGCAATTGTTAGCATTATTCTTTACATTGAGCAACACAGTTTTCGTTAACTCTGATATTTGTTTTTGACTAACTTTTGGCTTCTGAATCCAGTTTTTATCAGGTTTGCATGCTACAGGTTACCCTTTCTTTGTATAAAGGAACATAAAGTGCCGTATCTAGTATATTTTTGCTCATTTTATTGTATAGTTTAAAATTCTACATATGATGGAAAATGATAAAGCATTACATGGCTCTAATGTTTATACAAATACATTTTGCTCATACAAATAAAATTACTACTGTAAGTCAAATTATTTGCAATTAAGGTAGAAATTAACGCTTGTAGCTTTTCCTGGAGTGTTCAGTTTGTGGGCATTTTCGCTTTATGCCCCAACAATAGTCAGCCATCATATTTACATTACATCCCATCTACCTTGATACCATTCTTCCATGACTTTCAAAGCTTGGTGGAATCGTTCACCTTGCTCATCGCTGACTTCTCCAAGATTTGCCTGGAAGTTAGGAAGATGTCTATGCAGAAAATGCAACTTGATGCTCATGTTGCATCCGAGCATTTTGTAGCTCTCCAATAGCTTCTGGACAATTTCGGAGTAATTCTGTGTTCGTTTATTTCCAAGAAAGTTCTTGACAAGGTGTCAATGATGACCAAGCATTCTTTTCAAGTTCTGACATTGTCCCGATAAGATGATCATCTTTGATGAGCCGCCGAATCTGTGGATCATCAAACACACCAGCCTTGATTTTATCAATTGACAGGCCAGGAAATGCCAAAATGAGGTACTTGAAACAGTCTCCTTCAGTTTTCAATGCTTTAACGAATTGCTTCATTAAACCCAGTTTAATGTGCAGAGGTGGGAATATAATTTTCTTTCTGTCTACGAATGGCTCATGTAGAATGTTGGGATCACCAGGTTTGAGGTCAGGTCTTGGAAGCTAATTCCTTGAGCTTTGCTATCCCACATACACAGGAAGCAGGAATACTTAGTGTAACCGCGTTGGTGACCAAAAAAGAAACATAGCATTTTCAGGTGAACACATATGATCCAATTGTGTTTGAAATATTGCAGTAACTCAATGACTCTCTTTGTGTCTCCCTGTTATTCATGAAGACAAACTGAATGCCCAACTGGGACTGCATCATATGAATTGCCATTGGGGAGCTGAACACATTTTAAGCTACGCTTTGAGCTGTCGATGAATAGTCGCCATTCAGTTGAGTTGTACATCAGAATTCCAAATTTCTGCAGTAAACCCTCTATGTTATGGTAACATACAAAGCTACTGTAACTTCAAAATACTGCAAAAGTTAGATTCTCTTGATCCTTTTTAAAAAAAATTATTCAATCTTGATACTAGGAGTTCTGAAGCCTTTTATGACAGTCCCAAATCCCGTGGCAAATCATTCAACTCATTCTGGTTGAATCCTTTACAAGAAAAAAAAAAAAAAAAAGACTCAGGCTAAAGAGAAGGCGAAGAGAAAATATGGTAAAAAGAGTTTCATCCAGGTGATGAAGTCCTCCTATGTCTACCTATACCAGGAGATTCTCTTCAGAGTAGGTTTCAAGGACCATACACCATCAAGGAGAAAGTGAGTCCTTTCAATTATATTATAGAAACTCCAGAGGGTAAAAGAAACCTAGGAAGTGACATATAAGTTCATTGAAGTTATTTCATTCCAACAAAGCCGTCTTGGCTAACGTAATAAAGGAAGACACCAACGAGTACTACTTACCTCATCCTGATCTACCATTTCAGAACTCAGTGGCTTTGATGAACTTGAAGAAAAATGTATAACAGGCTACGATAAGCAGTAAGATGTAAGATTAGTTCGGTATTACCCACAATTGTTTTCTGATGTTTCGAGACAAAATTCAGATGTAATGCATCGAGTTAACCTGTACTAGACCTATTAAGAAAGCTCTTTACAGGTTAAATCCCGAGAAAACGAGTATACTTAGAGCTGAAGTGGAGTCTCTGCTACTACAAGGACTAACACAACTATCTCCTTAACAACTAAAGTCCAAGCCATTAGAGACTTCCCTACACTCACGAATAGAAGAGAGATAAGACGATTCCTAGGAACGGTAGGTTACTACAGAAAATTCTGTCTAAATTTCTTTGAAGTTGCAGATTCATTGACAGATTTGTTGAGAAAAGAACGAAAGTTTGTTTGGACAGAAGGTGGTCAGCAAGCTTTTCAAAAATTAAAACCCAGATCCATCCAAAGCCTTCCTCCTGCTTTAGGAGCAGCACTAATGTAGGAAATCAATGGAGTATTGCATGCTACAGCTTATTTCAGTAAGAATCAGAACACCAATCACCGTAATTATACCAAAATAGAAAAAAGAATGTTTGGCAGGTGTGACAGAATTACATTTTAAACCATACTTACATTCACCTTTACCCATTTATTTACATACTGACCACAACCCTTTACTTTTCTTAAACAAACTCTCCGTTTCTAAATCTAACCAAAGACTCTCCTGATGGAGTCTCCTGATACAATCCTACAATCTCCACATACACCATGTAAAAGGATCAGATAACGTCCTTGCCGATTCCCTATTGAGCATCGACGTAAAAGGGTGAGGGTGTCACGTCCTTAACATGAATGGAAGCTGTGGTTGTGCTGTGTCACGCCAATGTGTAATTTTTTTTATTTTTTTTATTGATTGATTGATTTTTTTTTTATAATTCTAAGACACACCTTGCGTGAATTTATGTTATAATTTTGTATTGTATTCTATAATGTATGCATACATATATATATATATATATATATATATATATGTATATATATTTATATATATATACATTATATATTTCTTTAAATGTTAAAGTTGTGCAATACCTGTCTACTGTAGCGCGCCCCATTACGTATTATTAGATAACGCCAAGACCAGAAACGTATCATAATTTGGCGGGAAAAGATCACCCTGCTCTCCCATTGGCTGCAGATCAATAAATTGCAGCTTTACGGATATTTTGCCATCCTTGAAACGTCAGCTTCTTTTCCCGTGGGTATGAAACGGCGATGCGGAGGCAGAAAGACCACAGAGACCAAAGAGAGAGAAGCAGAGAGATCAGAGACAGCTTCAGAATGAGAAAAGAACCGAGAAGACAAGAAAAGAAGCAGACGCCCAGGGACCATTTGAATCTAAGTAGTAATTCTTCTACCTTCGTCGATGACGACAACTCCACTAAAAAAGTCCTTTGAACCACAACATTGCCCGTCTCCATACGAAATGCACAGCCTTCGTGTATTTCCCAAATAGTTTCGGACATTTTCTAAGCTGCGGCTGGACTATGAGCGACTCGACATTATATTCCTGTTATTTTCTCAATTACGAAACATCAACAAATATCTAAAGTGTTCCCGATTACCAGAAGCTTCAACTACCGGAAAAAGACTACCAGAATCTCCACCTGCCAAAAGTTATCGTACATAATCTTCACCTCAAACTACCTATTTGTCCCCCAAGACCGTTGGTGTGACCTCAGCAACCGGTATCAAGACTAATCTACACTGTAATCAAGACTTTGTGTCGCCCACCTGCTATTACGTGCTACAGACAAAAGGACACCCAGCTACTCTAATTGGTAAATAATCTAATGTGTTCATTTCATGTCATATATATTGATATGAATTTGGTTATTCTATGCCCATTTATGTTGTATATATATTTTTTGTTCTTGTAATGATATTTAATTCTAACCTTTGTAAAAAGTTTAAGGATATCAAGAGAGATTTTCAGTTAGAAATTGAAAATAATATTAAAACTCGAAGAGATGAGGACCCCCTCAAAAGTATACATCTAAATTTAGTGAAGATTATTAGGGAATTGGCAGAGAAAATAGGGAGTACAAGAAACATAAAAAAATTACCTAATATAAAGAAGTAATATACGGATAATTTCAGCATAGATAAGAAGAAAGAAAGAGAAACATGGATCATATAGATCAAAGTATTCGTAAAGGTACAAAACTAGTTCTATAGTATGGATTGGAGGCCTGGAGTCTGAAAAAAAATTATTTTCTTTTTCTTTTTAAAATAATGTACTAAGGTAATTATTGAGTCTATTATTTGACGAAACCAAACAAGAATGGAGAGGTCGTCACAATTATGAGCTCAGCGAAATATCAGACCAAATAAAACATTTTGAATATCACAAATTCAAGACGCCTACATTGTGCAAGTCATATTCCTAGAATGAATATGGAAAGACTTCTAAAGAGGGCGATGGTGGCCGGTATTGTAAGAGGAAGATTTCCTAGAAGAGCACGTACAAGATGGACTGATAATGTTTGAGTAGTTGTACGTGAATAGATGTCAGCAGCGCATAACCTCCGAAACTGGAGGTAATTGGTTTGAGTGATGAAGGGTCAGTAAGTGTTCTGAGCATAACAGGAGTGAATGGATAAGAGCATTGAAGGAAACAAATGCATACTGACTTTAGGGAGGCAGCAAGTGATATTTCTTTAAATATAGGAAGAGGGATATTATCAAATGCAAAGATAGAATGGTAAAAAGCGTAAGATAATTTTACCAAGAGCTTTACTCATCAAATACTATTGAGTTAGTAATTTCATTTGTAGATATTAGAGGTGTACCAGGGGTTACAATAAAAAAAGAGTACTTGTTTTTGAAAAGACAAAAAATGAGGGAAGGCTCTTGGGAAAGATGGTATATTGATAGATCTTCTGAAAGAGGCAGGGAAAGAAGTTCATTGTAGATTAGCTCAGCGCCAGGAAAGCGTTCCTGAATCCTGGAGCAATGCTATACTGACAATTATTGATTCACAAGAAAGGATATCAGAGATCTTAGTAACTATTGACAAATAAGAAAAAATCAGATGGGAACCAACCAAGAGAATAAACAAGTTTCAGAAGTGGATACTCAATAAATCAATGAATCAACTAATCAAGAAAACGGCAAAATACAATACACCTCTAAGTTTAGCTTTTGTAGATTACGAGAAGTCATTTGACTTGATGGAACAAATAGCAATACTAGACTCACTACGCAAACAGGGTGAAAACGAACAAATTTTAAGGGTTCTAAAGAACATCTACGCAAAAGATACTGCTTTAATTCGATTACATAAAGGTACAGAAAATATAAAGATTGAGTGAAGAATATGGCAAGACGATGCCATATCACCCAAACTATTTACAACTTGTATGGAAGAGATATCAGAAGGTTGAGTTGGGAAAAGAAAGACTTGAAAATCAACAGTAAATATCTTAATCACCATAGATTTGGGTAGGCCATTATTCATATATTAAAAAGAACAGAAGACTTGCAAGATATGCTGAATCATCTGAACAAGAAATGAATAAGAGTAAAACCAAAACAATGTTCAACTAGTAAGTTGAAAGTAAATGAAAGTGTAATCCATGGTGAAAGTTTAAAAGAAGCTGAAGATTATAATTATTGAGGCCAGATGTCACACACTCATCGGATGAATCACCTGAATAGATTCGAATAAATTAAGATTACGTACAGTACCGCGCGAGTGTCTTTGGGGAATGGTCAGGTAAAATTTCAGTAAGAAATTGACGTGAGCGCTCCGGCATAACGCCGTGACGAAAAACAATGGTCTACCGTACAGGGGGGTCTTTTATCGTCACAGCATTATGCCGGGTACCAGCATGACGTCACTGCCTCCAAACAAACACTACATACCGACTTAGTCCTCGCATGGTTGCCGTGGTTAGAGGGGGTGATCCGCCTTTGTTTTCTCATTCGCCCCATCATTTGTCTGGGTTTCCCTTGGTTTCTGAACTATACCTTGGTGACTATGGGTAAAAAGAAGTCGTTAACGCCTGTAACTATAGCTCAGATCATAATGCCTCACAAAACTGGGCTCCAGACAAGAGAGATAGTGGCGAATGTTGGTGTGAGTGAGCGATATGTGAGAAACTGGGTGAAGCGTTTTAAGGCCAACTGTGGTATTCAGTTATTGTCTGCTAGACCTCGGCCCTTCGAAAAAGACATTTTTACGTACTTTGACTGTGCCCAAAAAGCAGCTAAAGAGTACACCTTCCATAACTGCTAGAGAATAAAAAAAAAGCACGTCTGCTTTCTAAAGTGTCCATAAGAACAGTCAACAGGCGGGTGGCCGAGCTGGGCTACAGTAGGCACCTGACGCATTTCACAAGTGTGGGGCTACAGTATCTATGCATAATGGCGCACCGTGTCACACTGCCAGATCTGTAGTTGGGTGGTTTAAGGACTGTGACGTGAGCTTTATTAATGACTGGCCAGGCAATTCCCCTGACCTGAACCCCATTGAAAGCATGTGGTCAGTAGTGAAGCAAAATCTGATGGGCAAGGGTATTAGCTCTATTCCACGGTTCGAGTCTACTGTACTTGAGGCATGGATTAATAGACCCTCCCAAGACCCTCAGGAATTTGTGTGAGAGTCCTCCTAAACGGCTGAGGGACGTGGTTAAGCGTAAAGAAGGTAGCACCAAGTATTAGAATCCCGGCAAGTGTACAAATATATTTTTATGGTATGTGTTTGTGTTTTTGTGTGTCTGGGGCGGCCGACATAATGCCGTGCCGAGCACTGTATATTATATGTATATATATATATATATATAATACATATATATATATATATACACGCACATATATATCTACATACATACATATATATATATATATATATATATATACATAGATATATGCATATACATATGTTTTGTATCATTTGACATTTTTGGATGAGTCTATTTCCAAATATGACAAATTAAACAAAAAATTGGTCGGAAGACTAGCCTGCATAAAGGATTTGATGAAATACATTACATATCATGTTCTGTCCAAGTGCCCGCGGCGGAACGACTGGGCCGTGAACCAAGTCGTTTCGTTTTGTAGGGTCGAGATAGCATGGTCGGTAAGGCCTTTGTCTTATAAGACGTAAGCCGCCTAGGCAAGGGTTCGAATCCCAGCGGATGAGTCTATTTCCGTATATACATATACATACATGCATACATATATATATATATATATATATGTAAATATATATATATATATACACACATATATATATATACATGTATATATATATATATATATATATATATATATATATATATATATATATATGTGCCGGAATCGACTGGGACTCCGCAGATGAAATAGGTATTCAACATCATAGCGTCCGTGACGTAGACAGACTTGGGACTGAAGGTTATAGAATCACGGGGATATTTGATGCGTATTTAATGCAGATCTGATCCATCGTTCGATAATACGTTGGTTTTGATGAAAAACTGTAAAAAGTACTATAATTACTATAGGCTAAAGGCTACCCAAGAAGAGGGTATTACAAAGGATGCACTAGAATACTCTAAACCTCAAATACAAAGAGTTTTAAGACTTACATGGTTTGGTTAGGCGTGGGGTGTGTACATCTTTCTAGATCGGACCAAGACTGGCGCCTAGAGGTGACCCACAGTAACCGGTTCTTACACACCTTCTTAAGTCTAATTCTTTAAGTGAACATCGTACAAATAATGAGATGCTATCTTGCAGCACAGCTTGCAGACAACTTACAATGATAGTATTCTTAAGCAGACGAAGCTTCTGCTCGCAGCATACTTAAATTAAACATTACGAAAAACAAACTTGGAAACCTCTTCCGAGGGGAAACGAGCCTTACGACAAAAAGATATGTAAACATGGGGATACACGGACATATAAAAAAGCCCCGTTACCTCTCGTAACGGCACACTCCCTTCCTAATTTTCTAGGGGGAAAAATTACCAAAACTATTGACCTAGCAACACAAGCTCAGAAATGGGTCTTACATATTCATGGGCTTTGTTGTTTACCACAACTCTTACTTGGACCTTCCTGACTAAATTATCCTTGCCAGGGAATACTTTGTTTACAATACCCAAGGGCCACTGTCCTTGGGGACACTCTTGATTTTTTACCAACACTACATCATCCACCTTTACATTTGGAGAGGAATTGACCCACTTTCTTCTGGGTTGTAAAGAGGAAAGATACTCTTTCTTCCATCTCTTCCAGAATTCCTCAGCAAGGTGATGGACATGCTTCCATTGAGATTTGTATACTGCCTTAATATCTATCTCTTCAGGAAGAGTTACAGGAATATCAGTTTTCTGAGTGAGAAGGATGGACGGAGACAAAATGAAAGGACTACTAGGGTCCGAGGAAACAGGAACTAAAGGTCTGGAATTCACGATCTTACATACTTCTGCAAAGAAGGTTACTAACACCTCATGTGTTAATGCCTTGGGGTGATGGTTAGTCAGTATCACATTCATGATGTTGCGGACTATCCCCACCATACGCTCCCATGCTCCACCCATGTGAGAAGCATGAGGAGGGTTAAACAACCAAGTGCAACCTTGACTTGACAAGAAACTATTGACATCACCACCTTCATCGGTAATGGCAAGCAAGTTCAGTGCTTTGACAGCACCTACAAAGTTCGTGCCTCTGTCAGAACGCATCATCTTAACTGGGCCACGAATACAAATGAATCTCTTTAAGGCATTAATGAAGGAAGAAGTACTCAATTCTTCTACAGTCTCTATGTGGATAGCTCTGGAAACAAGACAGGTGAACAGAACGCCCCATCTTTTACTTTCGAGGAAGGAACTTCTAGTGCGCCGAGTTTTTATATGCCAGGGGCCAAAAAGGTCAACTCCTACATAGGAAAATGGCGGATTGGGAGTAAGTCTATCGACGGGTAAGTCTCCCATCTTCTGAACACACACCTTACCTCTTACCCTTTTACAGGTGACGCATTTGGAAATGACCTTAGAAATGGTACGTTTCCCTCCCAAAATCCAGAAACCACCTGTACGGACGGCTCCTTCTGTAATCACTCTCCCTTGGTGGTGCACTGTCTCATGGTAGTGACGGATCAACAACAAGCCTAAGTGGGATTCCTTTGGAATAATAATAGGCCTTGCAAGCATACCAAGTACATCACTGCCTTGACTCAACCTGCCTCCTACACGAAGTAGGCCCTTCTGGTCTAAATAAGGAGACAGAGATGCAATGGGACTGGAAGGAGGTAAACAAACTTCACCTTGCAATTTAGTCATGGCAGACGAGAAATAATCCTTTTGGTATGTCTGAACAATGAAATCAGCTGCATCTTCTAGTTGATCGGGTGACTTATGTTTGTTGCATATATGCCAACCTGAACAACACTTGTTACCTTGTTTGAAAGAACGGGCTATATGCTTAAGGAGAGCTACCGCTCTTACAAGTCTCCTCCAACAGGAGAAATTAGAGAACCTCTGAGCTAATGACGCAATTGCAGGCTCTACATTGCCTTTGTTTGCACTAACAAGGGGTTCAGACTCAATTGTGTAGTCTGATACCTTTACTTCTTTATCTGTCTCAGGGCTTACAAGAGGAAAACTTCCACTGGTGGATACAACATCCTCAAATAAGCTTGAGGGACCTGACAACCAATCACTCTGATTTAGGTTGGTTATTTCAAGACCACGGGTAGCCAGGTCTGCTGGATTACAATCTGTAGGTACATAATGCCATTGGTTAGGTTCGGTGGACGACCTAATGTGGTCTACTCTGTTACTCACGTAGACCTGAAATCTACGCCTTTCATTATGAATATAGCCCAAGACAATCATGCTGTCAGAATAGAAATGCCTTGCGTCTAAGGGTTTGTCCAAGCAATCCGAGATGGAATTGCTGAGATTAACTGCCATCACTGCAGCACACAACTCTAACCTGGGAATAGTATGACCATGGTTGGGAGCTACTTTAGCTTGTCCCCTCACAAAACACACCTGGTAGCTTTTGGTATCACTGAAAACCTTAAGATATGATACAGCTCCTACTGCTACTCTGGAAGCATCTGAAAAGGTATGAAGCTCTATCCTGTGAGCTTGAGACAAAGAAATACTAGCAAACTGACGATTGATGCTTATATCCTTGAGGTCCCTTAAGGACGTTAGCCATCTGGACCATTTGGTATGGATCTTAGCTGGTATGGGTTCATCCCAACCACACTTTAGATTGGTTATCTCTCTTAGGAGTAGTTTTCCCACTATTATTACTGGAGCTAAGAATCCCATGGGGTCAAACAGACTATTTACAACAGACAGTATCCCTCTTTTTGTCGAAGGCTTGTCTGAATCCATGAACTTATAGACGAAAACGTCTCTTTGGATGTCCCATAAGAGGCCCAGGCTAGACTGCATAGGCATAGAGTCAGAAGTTAGGTTCAGCTCCTGAAGGTTATCAGCCAGCTCACTGGTGGCAAACTTTTCCAGCACTTCCTTACTGTTGGAAGTGATCTTGTGCAAGCGCAGGCGTCCTCCTTCTTGAAGTGCTGACTTAGAGTCTTGGATTAACTTGTAAGCAGTCTCCGCATCTGGCAGAGATGCTAACCCATCATCCACGTAGAAATTGTTCTCTATGAAATAGCGAACTTCAGGAGAGGCATCTTCTACAGACTTACGCAAGCCATAGGTAGCAATGGCGGGAGATGGCGTGTTCCCAAAAACGTGAACAGTCATTCTATACTCAATCAACCTTTCATCAGGGTCATTATTCTTGTACCAGAAGAATCTGAGATAATCTCTTTGCTCAGTCTTCACTTTGAAATTGTAGAACATCTGTTCTACATCAGCTGCCACTGCTACAGCTTCCTGACGGAAACGTAGAAGAATCCCGAGAATACTGTTTGTCATATCAGGACCTGACATCAGCATATCATTTAGGGAGAACTCTCTGGATTTGGCAGAAGAGTCGAACACAACCCTGATCTTGTCAGGTTTCTTAGGGTGGTACACCCCAAACAATGGAAGATACCAGCACTTCTGATCAGACTTCAATGGTGGTGCAACCTCAGCATGCCCACGATCTAACATCTTTTGCATGAAGGCCATCATATGCTGACGTTTTTCCGGCTTTGTGCTGAGGCTACGATGGAGAGACAGTGTGCGGTGCCACACAAAGTCTCTATTATTACTGGTGGCTACAACATTGGGACGGAAAGGCAGTGGCGCGACCCAATGACCACTTTGATCCTTGCGGAACTCTGAGTTCATAACATCCAAGAACTTCCTGTCTTCAATCGACAGGGCGGCCTTGTCATCATCTTTGGTTACCTTGAACAAATCATCCTTTACTTCAGAAACATGAATCTGGTTACCACATGGTGCGACTATAGAGGGACGTCTATCATGTACAAAGGATGTTTTGAAACTGCTAATGACAGGAGGCCTACAAGTGCCATGGAGACACACTTCCCCAATGATTGCCCAACCCAGACTGGTCTGCTGAGCTAGAGGGGCATTGACAGGTCCAATTCTCTGGTCAAAAATGTAATGAGCTGAAGGCACATCTCGACCAATGATGAGTAGAATCTCAGCTTCAGGAACCAGAGGTGGAATACATTCGGCCAGATCGGACAGATGGGGATAACCACGAGCTATGGCGGGGGTGGGTATCTCTTCTCTTACATTGGGAATGCTGTCGCATTCCACTAACTGAGGGATATGTACCTCTTGTGAGTTATGCCAAGACACGATGGTGTAATTTTTGGTGGTGCGCCCAGAAGCGCCCGTTACACCTGCACAGGTAGCTAGACGATATGAAACCCGTTTGCTCAGCTTGTCAAACAAATCGAAAAACTCAGACCTTGCTAAAGAGCAATTGCACTGATCGTCTAGGATGGCATAACACCACACTCCGAGCTCTGGCTTACTTTCAGGATAGACCTTTACCAAGAAGGTCTTGGCACAGGACTTACTCATGGAGGTGGGGTTACTGCATATCAAGGTACATTTGGAATTGACCGCAGCATCCTCCCCTCCCTGAGTCTTTAGTATGGGGGTAAGAACATTTGGAAGCGGCACTTGATTGACTACAGGGGAGCGAGGTGTTTTATCTTGAGCAACCTCCCTTCCATGCTGTGTAACCGCTTGAGTCGAACTCCTCTTCGACCTGGGTTCATCGTGATGTAAGGCAGTCACATGAGTATGGGCCTTACAGAGTTTGCAGAAAGTTCTCTCTTTGCAGCTGGAAGGAGGATGGTTACCTTTGCAACATCTGTTGCACACTCCTTTATCGTTTAAGAAAACCTTCCTCTCGCTCACTGACATGGTGCGAAAAGCCCTGCAGAAATCCAAATGGTGTACGTAGGCATCATGGTAGACGCAAAAATCTCCCTTTTCTGCCTTTCTTTGCTCGGTAGGACTAGCGGCGCCAACAGACCTGTCAGCGCCCATGGTCGACTTACTGCCACTGGACAACATGGTGTCAGTCTTCTTCACACGCACTTGAGGAAACTTAGAGGGAGGTGGCTTCTCTGGTTTCACAAAACCATCGGCTCCAAGGCTTTGATAAGAGAAACATGGATCATTCTCGACCCTTGCCATCTCCTTCACAAACTCAATGAAGAAGGAGAAAGGTGGGTACGGCACACCGTGAGCAGTCTTGTAGTTCATGGCTCTGCCAGTCCACGCTTTCTGTATACAGGGTGGAAGTTTTGCGACAATGGGATTGATGCCTGACGAGGCGTCATAATACGCAAAACAGTGTACTGTATACAGGGTTAGCCTTCAAGGCTTCTATCTGATACAGAATGTCACACAGGTCGTATAACCTTAAGGTGTCTCTAGGTGAAATCCTAGAGAAGTTGGCGAGCTTCTTTTTAATTGAAGTCTCAATGATCGAAGGGGCAGCAAACCTGTCATCCAAGCGCTCCCAAATTCTACTGCACGCCAGGTTTGGATTCTTGGCATTTGAGTTTCTGGTTGTACGGGCCCATACTTTAGACTCAGGACCTAGGTACTTAACTAACAGGTCTATTTCCTCCTTACATGAGGTGCCTAACTCTTGCACGACTTCCTTGAAACTCTCTTTCCAAACAGCATAGTCTTCCGCAGTATCATCAAACGTAGACAGCCTGCTAAGAAGTAAATCCTTCCGCAAGAAGAACTTGCTCAAATCGGCAGAATTGGAGGTTGTCCCCAACCTAGGAGATGCACTCCGAGGAGGTTTTACTACAGGTGGTGACACATAAGAAACATGGTTAGCAACAGGTTGCTGCGCAGGTTGCACAGACCTCACCTTTACCTTTTCGATACGAGGTTCAAAACTGAATGGAACATTGTTAGCAGGCTGTGAGTTAACTCTGAAATCAGAACAGGGCTTGAAAACAGGGCTTTCAGGATTCAAGCCTACCAGATCCTTCTGACTAGCGGAAACATCGACTATACCACCCTGTTGCTCCACATATAGTTGGGTGCGGGTAGCGACTGTACCTTTTAATTGGTCCCAGTCACTGCATGTTTCCCAATCATCGTCGGGTCCTAAGTGCCTAAGTTCGGCTTCGGCTTCTTCCAACTCCTTTTGCTGTGTCATAACTTTGAACTTGGCCTGCATTTCAGCCTGCTCTTTCATAAGCTGACCCTCCTGTTCGGCAAACTTAACTCTGATACGAGCGGTCTCCACCTTGGCTCGTTGCTTCCTTGCAACACTAACACTGGTGCTACTGGAACGACCTGACCTAACCGACCTTCTTGAACTGCCCTTCATGGAAGGGGGCATACAACGCTCAGAGTGGTCGACGAGGGATAAAGGAACTTGATTGGACTTCGGGTCATCTTGTAAAAACGGTTCAGTGTGGTGTTCCTCTTCCGTGACCTCAACTGAGGAAGAGGAAGCATAGTTACTGATTACCTGACGAAAAGATGCCTGAAAATCCCTGTCTTCGTGCTTCACTGATTCAGCACGAGCCAGACTTTCTGAAGTACGTTCACGCATTAAGAATTCCAGGTGCCTTTTTACAGTATCCTGGTACACAGCGTGGGCCTCATACAACCAAGGACCATGATTCGGTTCTTCCAATAAGGCTTGTACTCCTTCTCTACTCGCCTTTACCCTCTCTTCATGCTGATCAGACGCTCTCTGAAAAGCCTCTTGCCCTTCAGCCGTGAGGACTCTGACCCTACCAGAGACGGGTCCTTCATCTATACTGTGGTTGGAAGACATATTGCCAAGCGAGAGAAACAGTGAGAGACAAGACAGTAATATGATAAAGAAGACAAGGAAAACTCGAACTTAATCGAAAACCACGGAGTACGTTACCACACTCCTAACTATACGACTATTGAGGTAGACAACAACAGATTAAACCCTACATTTGGTTCAATCTAAAAATGCACATTAGTCGCATGCTTATATTAACATATGACAGGATTTAGGCAAGGTAGCTTGCCTTCAAAGGAAAAACACATGCTTAACTGCGACGTGGTGTTATGTAAACACTGTTGGGGCTTGGCAACCATACGTTGTTGCCACATCACACTCGCGCGCCGATACGATCACTAAGACTGCCACATCACACTCGCGCGCCGATACGATCACTACACTTTGGCTTGCGCTACACTACACTTTTACTTGCGCTACAAACCCAAGCACACACACGCAAACTTATGCCAGGAAGGCGACACATCAAGTTCATGTGGTGACGACGAGGGGAATCTAGACGTGGCAACGGCGTGCAGGGCGTGGTCTGGCCGACACCTCATTCCTATGCTTTCTTCATCTGTTCGTTTCTATCGAACCATTTTTTCATTTTGCCGGAATCGACTGGGACTCCGCAGATGAAATAGGTATTCAACATCATAGCGTCCGTGACGTAGACAGACTTGGGACTGAAGGTTATAGAATCACGGGGATATTTGATGCGTATTTAATGCAGATCTGATCCATCGTTCGATA
>NC_134809.1:36205380-36210380 GCF_046742065.1 Oratosquilla oratoria | reverse complement strand
GTCTACCCTGTTGTAAGCCTTACAGATCCATAAAGGCTAACCACAAAAATCTGATCTACACAACACCTGCCTGTCCTAAACCCACACTGTTCTTCATCAATTACTCCCTCTGTTCCTTTCCTAATCCTATCAATCAAGATCCTCCCATAAGGCTTCCCAACTACACTTAACAAACTGATCCCTCTAAAACTACTACACTCACACTTGTCTCCTTTTCCATTGTAAAGTGGAACTATACAGGTACTCCTCCAGTCCTCCAGCACTCTACCCTCTCTTAAACAAACATTAGATAACCTCACCAGGCAGTCTACTATCACTGTATTTTTTTTCACACATTCTGCGTGACATCCATCCAACCTATGTGCCTTACCTGCTCTCATAATCTTAACACCTGCCTTCACTTCATCTTCCTTTATTTCTCCTCCCTTTTCCTCACTCATTACTGTCATTTTCTTAGCGATTCCCACTGCAACTACCTTTCCCTCCCTATCCTCCTTCACATTTAGCAACTCCCTAAAATACTCTGCCCACCTTTCTCTTACTGCCCTCTCTTCCATTATCATCTCTCCAGCTACACCTTTTACCTTTTCTTCTCTACTTGATTCGCCTCTTCCTCTCTTAATCTCTTTCCAAAACATTTTTTATTACTTTAAAATTTTCCTGTCACAATCTTACCACATTTCATATCCACTCTCCTCTTTGCCTCCTTTATCTTATGTTTTATTTCTCTTCTCTTTTGTTTGTACCTCTCATATGATTCCCTTGTCCTAATTTGTAACCAATATATGAAAACCTGCTTCGTCTCTTCTACACACACCTTTGCTTCCTTAGCCCACCACTCACTACCCTTCCTTCTATTTCCTCCCGTCCTCCTTGTTCCACACACCATCCTTGCACACCTTATGACTCCCTCCTTGAACCATCCCCATTCCTCTTCCACTTCTAGTTCTACTCTATCCTTCACTCCCTCCCATTCCTCTCTTAACTTCTTATACTTCTACTTTTATTTCTCATTTAAGCAGTTCACTCTAAGTACCTTCCTACCTTCTGCCCTTTTCCTCTTACTCCACCTGTCCTCCACTCTCAACTTACTTTCCACCAAAAGATTACCTGATATTTCCCCACTCTCTCTTTCTCCTTAGAACATGCACATCCTTAACTCCTTATACTATGCTCCTGGTTACTACTATATAGTCCATTAATGCTCTACCTACCACCCTTCCATCCACCACCCTCTCACATGTGTACTTATGCTTGACTTTCTTCCTAAACACTGTATTTGCTATTATCAACTCTCTTTCGAGACACATTTCCACCATCAACTCTCCACTGCGATTTTTTCCTGGAACTCCATACTTTCCAATCACTCCGTCTATTGGTTCATTTCCCAACCTAGTACTAATTCTCCCAATACCACTACATTGACATTTCTCCCTAATCCCTCTATGCATTCAAAAAGCCTCCCTTTGCCCATATACACGCACAAAAATCCTCATCTCCCTTCCCAGCTTCACCTTCATTCACATTAACCTTGATGAAACCTCCTTCCACTTCACTACACGTCTACCTATTTCTTCACTTACTAGTATAGCCACCCCTTCTCTCCCTCGTCCTCTCTTCACTCCTGAGAACCTCCCAGCTACACTCCCAAACTCACACTCGCCCCTCCCTTTGAACTTAATTTCACTCAACACATCCATCTTTCTTCTCACAAACATGCTGCCTATTTCTTCCCTTTTACTCTCATCTGTACCACATTCAGGCACATTAAAGCACCGAAACTTTAGGGCACTAGTTGGAAAAGTACCAGACCCTCTTATGCCATTACTTTTTTTAGGAATGTCCCCAGAAGGGCTACGTGTAGCAGGATCCCTAGTCCTATCCCTGTCCCGTTTTCTTTGTCGCCTCACACGACTCAAGTGGGAAGACTTGGTGGCAGCATTCTTTTCCCCCATCACAGGGTTAGGCGAGAAAAGGAAATGAATATTCAGAGAAATGGTACAGGACAATAACAAGAGGTTGGGGGACAACATAACAGAGGGACAGTCGAAGTATAATAAAAGTGTCATAATTTGATCTATGAACAGAGATTTCCTCTATCACAGACAAAATGATGTGTGGCTCTGGTCCATAGGGGTGCCCCATATAGACCCTAAAGTACCAATTGTATGCTATTTTGCCACAATAACATGCAGCCAATACCACAGACGGTGTATATATATATGTATATATATATGTATATATATATATATATATGTATATATATATGTGCTCCACCATGGGATACGAACCCTGACCCGTGCGTCGAAAATCACGAGGCCAAGACGTTAGCAACTATGCTACGGTGATGGTTCAAAAGGACTGTACTAGTCCCCGACCACGCTTCACGTAACATTGGAAGATCTAATCTCAATTTCATCTAATCCCGTATTAGGCGAGCCTTCCGACAAGTTGTGTATGTTTGTATAGACAGATTGAACATTTTTAGAAGCTCCGCATTGGGATACGAACCCTGACCCGTGCGTCGAAAATCACGAGGCCAAGACGTTAGCAACTATGCTACGGTGATGGTTCAAAAGGACTGTACTAGTCCCCGACCACGCTTCACGTAACATTGGAAGATCTAATCTCAATTTCATCTAATCCCGTATTAGGCGAGCCTTCCGACAAGTTGTGTATGTTTCTTAAGACAGATTGAACATTTTTAGAAGCTCCGCCATGGGATACGAACCCTGACCCGTGCGTCGAAAATCACGAGGCCAAGACGTTAGCAACTATGCTACGGTGATGGTTCAAAAGGACTGTACTAGTCCCCGACCACGCTTCACGTAACATTGGAAGATCTAATCTCAATTTCATCTAATCCCGTATTAGGCGAGCCTTCCGACAAGTTGTGTATGTTTCTTAAGACAGATTGAACATTTTTAGAAGCTCCGCCATGGGATACGAACCCTGACCCGTGCGTCGAAAATCACGAGGCCAAGACGTTAGCAACTATGCTACGGTGATGGTTCAAAAGGACTGTACTAGTCCCCGACCACGCTTCACGTAACATTGGAAGATCTAATCTCAATTTCATCTAATCCCGTATTAGGCGAGCCTTCCGACAAGTTGTGTATGTTTCTTAAGACAGATTGAACATTTTTAGAAGCTCCGCCATGGGATACGAACCCTGACCCGTGCGTCGAAAATCACGAGGCCAAGACGTTAGCAACTATGCTACGGTGATGGTTCAAAAGGACTGTACTAGTCCCCGACCACGCTTCACGTAACATTGGAAGATCTAATCTCAATTTCATCTAATCCCGTATTAGGCGAGCCTTCCGACAAGTTGTGTATGTTTCTTAAGACAGATTGAACATTTTTAGAAGCTCCGCCATGGGATACGAACCCTGACCCGTGCGTCGAAAATCACGAGGCCAAGACGTTAGCAACTATGCTACGGTGATGGTTCAAAAGGACTGTACTAGTCCCCGACCACGCTTCACGTAACATTGGAAGATCTAATCTCAATTTCATCTAATCCCGTATTAGGCGAGCCTTCCGACAAGTTGTGTATGTTTCTTAAGACAGATTGAACATTTTTAGAAGCTCCGCCATGGGATACGAACCCTGACCCGTGCGTCGAAAATCACGAGGCCAAGACGTTAGCAACTATGCTACGGTGATGGTTCAAAAGGACTGTACTAGTCCCCGACCACGCTTCACGTAACATTGGAAGATCTAATCTCAATTTCATCTAATCCCGTATTAGGCGAGCCTTCCGACAAGTTGTGTATGTTTCTTAAGACAGATTGAACATTTTTAGAAGCTCCGCCATGGGATACGAACCCTGACCCGTGCGTCGAAAATCACGAGGCCAAGACGTTAGCAACTATGCTACGGTGATGGTTCAAAAGGACTGTACTAGTCCCCGACCACGCTTCACGTAACATTGGAAGATCTAATCTCAATTTCATCTAATCCCGTATTAGGCGAGCCTTCCGACAAGTTGTGTATGTTTCGGAAGGCTCGCCTAATACGGGATTAGATGAAATTGAGATTAGATCTTCCAATGTTACGTGAAGCGTGGTCGGGGACTAGTACAGTCCTTTTGAACCATCACCGTAGCATAGTTGCTAACGTCTTGGCCTCGTGATTTTCGACGCACGGGTCAGGGTTCGTATCCCATGGCGGAGCTTCTAAAAATGTTCAATCTGTCTTAAGAAACATACACAACTTGTCGGAAGGCTCGCCTAATACGGGATTAGATGAAATTGAGATTAGATCTTCCAATGTTACGTGAAGCGTGGTCGGGGACTAGTACAGTCCTTTTGAACCATCACCGTAGCATAGTTGCTAACGTCTTGGCCTCGTGATTTTCGACGCACGGGTCAGGGTTCGTATCCCATGGCGGAGCTTCTAAAAATGTTCAATCTGTCTTAAGAAACATACACATATATATATGTATATATATATATATACATATATATATATATGTATATATATATATATATATATATACATATATATATATATATATATATATATATATATATATATATATATATATATATATATATATATATATATATATATATATCCACTATAAAGTAATGTCGTAGCACATTGATAAAATAAACTTTTTATCCCACAGTCGGAGAAAAGAAGACACTAATGTCGAACGTTCTGTATATTTCGATCACTAACTGTGACCCTCTTCAGCAGAATGAATACATAGTGGAAGGCATATGCTTATATACAGAAATGTGAGGTGAGAAAAGGAACAAGCTCAGGTTACGTGACCGATGCTCCGCAGGTCACGTGGGGTTTTGTGACCTTGGAGTATATGAGGTAGCACATGGCTGACTGCTGAGGTAGTGATGCAGTTAGGTGACCACTGGCCATTTGATATATTGAAATTAGGTAAAAAAATTATTAGGGAAGACTCAATTATTTTCCTTTTGAAGCTACATGCTGAAATAATCTATAGATCAACATGTAGCTTCAAAAGGAAAATA
>NC_134809.1:36182880-36200380 GCF_046742065.1 Oratosquilla oratoria | reverse complement strand
ACACACTTTCGTCGGATGGACGGCGAAGATTGGAGTGCTGAAGAAAAAGTGAAATTTTCGTGGATCTCAACGCAAAGGAAGTACCATATTGTATTTACAGGGAAGGGGACAGCTCGTGGTGTAGTGGGAAAGTGAAGAAAAAGGAGAAGGGGAGGAATTACTGATGGAAATGGAAGGAAATGAGGAAGGGGAGGACTTGGTCCAGGAGGCCAGGCGTCTTGTAAACAAGAGAAGGACCGATGCTTTTGGTGATGGGATTAACAAAAAATTAAAGATTAGAAATATGGATAAGAGCAGCACAATGGAAGGTGAAGATAATAATTTCCAGGGATTTAACGAGGGGGGGGGGTACCAACCTCCCCCGATTAGCAAGACTAGAGGAAAAACTTGAAAAAAATGACCGAACACTGGGAGAATAGGTTCGGTAACAAATAAAAGATTGCGCAGAGAGTATAAATATTGTAAGAACTAGAGAAGGTGAACAAAAACTCAACTAAAGAAATAGAAGAATTAAAAAAAAAGAGTTAAAAGAAGTAAAAGAGGAGAATGAGGAATTAAAGAGGAATAATAAAGACAAGAAAGAGGCCATAGCAAAAGAAGTACAGAGTTGGGAAAAAATCCAAGAAAACAGTAAAGTTGCATTTACTGACATGATAAAACAGCAAATGAAAGAACAAACTAAAGACTCAGTTATTAAAGTGATGAGACAGAAGGAGAATATAGTAAGAGACTTAGCAGATAAAAAGAAATGTATAATTATATTAGGAATGGAAGAGAAATATAACCTAAATAGAACCACAAGAATCAATGAGGAAAAAGAAAAAATAAGCAGTTTACTAGAATTAGTTCAGGAAGATGAACCTGAAATCATGAAACAAATTGAAGAGATGTATAGACTCGGAAAGTATAGTACAGATAAGACCAGACCAATTAAGATTAAATTCAGGTCACAAACGACAGCAGAGAATATCTTAGCAAAAAACAGGGAAACTAGCAAACTGAACAATATCAAATGGTATGGATAAAAAGAGAAATGAATAAAGGGGAAAAAGAGAGGAGGAAAAGATGAAAAGACAAGAAGCTAAGGGGAAAAAAAAGCGAACAGAACAGAGTCAGAAAAAGAGGAATTCTATTGGAGAGTAGTGAATATGAAAGTAAGGAAATACGACATACTAGAGAAAAACAAAAGGGAAGCAGAGAATACAATGGAAGTGGCAGAAAACTAAAAGTGTCTTACACAAATATAGATGGATTAATAACAGGATTGAATGAGCTGAATGATTATCTGAAAGAAAAAGAACCGGACATAATGGGAATTGTAGAAATGAAATTAAAATGTTCACTACCACCCAACAGTGTAGGACATGATACATATAATTATTGGAATAGAAACAGAGACAAAACAAGGGGGTGGAGTTATGTTCCTGACTAAGAAGGATAAAAACGTGGGGTGTGTCACCTATGGAAAGAATACAGTAGAGATGATTATGATCGAAGTGGAAGACAGAGATAAGAAGAGCAGAAAGTTTGTGATAATTTATGTGCCTCCAAAAACAGCCTCGTGGGAAGAGAGTGAACATAAAAGTATGTTAGAAGACACAAGGATAACATTAAATAAGATAATGGAAGATGGAGGAAGAATAGTTATGATGGGCGACTTTAATTGCAAAGAAGTCTGCTGGGAAGAGATGACAGTAAAGGGTGGAGACGGCTCATGGGGAAATGTTCTACTCGAGATGATTACTGACCATACAATGACACAGTGGATACAGGAGAACACTAGGTATAGAAATGAAGAAGAACCATCGAGACTAGACCTAATAATCACATCTGAACCTAGAATAGTGGAAAAGATTGAATATAAAACACCAATAAGTAAAAGTGACCACATATTGATTGAACTGGAACTAAATGAGGAAAAATACATGAAAAGAAATGAACAATATAGAAAAGGAAGAATGATGTATGAAAAAACAAACTTTGATATAATAAAAAAATTCTTTCAAAAAGAAAACTGGGAGGGAAAATACAAAGAAGAAACAACAGTGGAAGAGAAATGGAATATTTTGACAAAAAGTTATAAGAAAGGAGTGGAAAAATATGTCACAAGACAAAAACAAGATAAAGAATATGTAAAGTGCTGGTAGAACAAAATTTGTAGGGAGTTAAAAGACAAAAGAGATAAAGCTTGGACCAAATGGGAGAAAAACAAAAGACCTGAAAAATGAAAGATATATAATTGTTATAGAAATGAATATGCACAAGTGTGCAGAGAGGAAAAGAGAAAATATGAAAAAGATGTCATAGAAAAGTGTAAAGATCAACCAAAATTATACTACAGATTTGGAAACAACAAACTGAAAAACAAACAAGATTTAGATAAATTAAGACAAGGAGTTGAATACACAGAGGAAATAGAAATGGCAGAAATTATAAACAAGCATTTTAAATCAGTGTTTACAAGGGAGAACATACAACCTGGGGAGATCGAATGGAAAGAGAAAGTCCCCCCTATGAAAGAAATAGAAGTAACAAAGAATGAAATAATAAAACACTTGAGTAATCTTAATGTCAGAAAATCGCATGAACCAGATGAAATAGCAAATTGGATTTTGAAAGAATGCAGGAATGAACTAGCAGACAAAATACATAGCATAATAAACAGTTCCTTGAAAGAAGGAAAAGCTCCAAAAGATTGGAAAAAAGCAAATATAGTACCTATATATAAAGGGGGAAATAAAGAAGACCCTACCAACTATAGACCAGTCTCTCTAACAAGCACGATAGCAAAAGTTTGTGAAAGAATTGTCAAAAGTAGATGAGTAAAATATTAAAAAAAAGTGCTAAATCCAAAGCAATTTTGATTCAGACAAGGACGATCATGCGTCACCAATTTAATATGTTTCTATTCAAGGCTAATAGATATAATACAAGAAAGAGATGGATGGGCTGATTGTGCATTTGTAGATCTAAAAAAGCTTTTGACAAAGTACCACATAAGAAGCTGATTAAGAAATTATAATCTGAAGGAGGAATACAGGTCAAACTGCTTATATGGATGGAAGACTTTTTGCTAGAAAGAAAAATGAGAGTAGTGATAAGAGACAAACACTCAAATTGGGATGAAGTAATAAGTGGTGTTCCACAAGGAACAGTTTTGGCCCCAATGATGTTTGCTATATAGATTAATGATATGGATGAAGAAATTGAAAGTTATACGAGCTTTTTTGCAGATGATGCAAAACTATTAAAAAAAAAATGAACACGGAAGAAGATTTTGAATCACTACAGAGTGATCTAAATAAAGTCTGGGAATGGAGTAAAAAGTGGGAGATGGAGTTCAATACTAAAAAGTGTAATATAATGGAATTTGGAAAAAGCAAAAACAGAATAATAGGATCATATAAATTGGGAGAAGAAGGAATAAAAAAAAGTTGAAAATGAGAAGGACCTGGGAGTCATTGTTATGAATAATATGTCACCTGAGAAACAAATAAATAAGATTTTTGGTGAAACTTATAATTTAATAAGAACAATCAAAGTGGCATTTACATACCTGGATGAAGAAATGGTGAAGAAAATACTAATCACTCTGATAAGACCAAGATTGGAATATGCAGCAACGATGTGGTCACCAAGTACAAAAAAATGTATAACAAAACTTGAAAGAATACAAAGAGCAATTACAAAATTGGCACCAACACTCTCAAAACTATCATATGAAGGGAGACTAGCAAAACTTGAGCTACAGACACTAGAGAAAAGAAGAGAGAGAGGAGATTTGATAGCTATTTACAGAATCATGAAAGGCATAGAAATTATTGATAGAGAGAATCTAATAAAATGGGATGATAGAAATACAAGAGGACACGGAAAGAAAATCAAGAAAGACAGCTATAGAAGAGATCTGAAAAAGAACAGCTTTCCTCACAAAGTAATAGACAGTTGGAACAAGTTAGATGAGAAAGTAGTGTGTGCAAAAACAATACATGAATTTAAAAATAGTTTAGATAAAATGAGATATGAACACGGGACACCACGAGCATAGCTCCCCTTCCAGTAAAATACAACTAGGTAAATACAACTAGGTAAATACACACACACACACACACACACACACACACACACACACACACACACACACACACACACACACACATATATATACATATACGCACAAATACAAACGTACACACACACACACACACACACACACACACACACACACACACACACACACACACACACACACACACATATATATATATATATATATATATATATATGATGTAAGCGGAATAGGAAACACAGGAGTCTTAGTCTTGAGTTTATTCCTGACTAGTTTCGCAGGAATAAACTCAAGACTAAGACTCCTGTGTTTCCTATTCCGCTTACATCAACCTGTCAGAATGTCTCAACATATATATATATATATATATATATATATATATATATTCATCTATCTACCTATCTATCTATCTATCTATCTATATATACACACATATATATATGTATATATGTCAAATTTGCATTATTTATGTTCACATGTTAATCCTGGATTCTAGCAAATAAAATCATCAATCACAGCTATCTCTCAAATGAAATATGTAAAAAATGATGATATATAGGTAATAATAAACTTAATAATATGAAGAAATGTCTATTTACCACTATATATGCACTACCATGTCTAGGTTTGTCTGGCCGTGTGCGCAACAAAGTTACAAACGAGACATTATCGGATATGAGTAGTAGATGGTAATTGTTCACCAAATTAGCAAAAAAGCCATTAGAGATAGAGTACAGTATTTATTATAATAAAAAAGGCCATATTTTGAATCTAGCTGCCAGTGTAACTTCCTTGAACTATTACACCTTCATCTGGCAAAATTTGTAATTCAGTTATTTGCTAGAAATCTTAAATACTTCAGGAAATAAATTTGTATGTTTTAATAAGTTGTTTTACTTTTTATCGTAATACAAAATATCATATGAAAGAAAACATTGTGAGCAAGGAGTTATTGCTACATTTCCTGAGAATGAGTTTAAAATTAATAGTGAATATGATAATGGTGAAAAAAGATAGTTATGAATAAATACAATATTATTATTTTTATTATTTTTCTACATTCTCTATCATGAAGATTAGCAGTCTATATTACTGTACTATATAGATAATGAACTTAAAAACCATACTGAATACACATGTTTGAAAGTTGTGCTTTTTTAAATTGTCATACTTTTCCTATAAATGACATGTATATTATTGCTTATAGATTTCATGATTATGTATATTTTTCAGAAGGCAATAATAAGAATATTTTATTATATATCTATTATTTATTATTTAGCATTAAATGCTGCTATTCTATAAAAGCAAAAATAATAAACCCACTCTATCAAAGAAAAAAAAATCTTTACTGAATCTTTTAACATAAATTTTGGAATATTTTACTTTAAATATTTCTAAATGGCAACCTGATTGTCATCAATGTCTTTTTCTTCACCCTGTTGTCATCAGCAGAGTGGTTCCATAAGCTAAACGGAAGACCAATCAGGTTAATTATCATAAGATCAGCTACATTCTCAACAGTAAGGCGACTCGTTTTATATCAGCCTCTGCAGAACTGACTGCAATTGCATTGATCATATTTTCAGCTTTCTGTACAATTCGCAGGGTCGCTAGAATTTTGTAAGACATTTTCCACGTTAGTCCCGAAAATCATTGATACTGATTTCATGATGAAAAACTTGACTCAATGCCCTCAGTGTTTCCTCTGCAGCTCTCCAAAGTACAACTGCTTCCTCAATATTCCATGAATTGGGCTCATACCATGAATTTTGTCATCCTGTTTATTCTTCTTTGATGTTAAGTTTTCACATTTCATCACCCTCTTTTTCATACTTTCTATTACTGCTTCAAGTGGCTTTTGACGAGGAAGGCTAATGACTTTGTTATTTTCAACAAAATGAATATCCTTAAAAACATCTGAAGGAGCTCTGACATCGATTTCCCTTTCATAGGTTCCCTTGCTTTCTTTAAGCATTTCAAATGCCGTAATAGTCCTTTTTATTAGCTGTTCAGCTTTTGTCAATGTTAAACTTCTGGCTTGAAGAGCATTAGAAAGTAAGGAAATTTCTTGAAGTATATCTATCATCAGTGCCAAATCTTCCAAGAAATGCTTGTTGCAAAGACGTGCAGCCATCCTTGAATGTTTTGCTTCACTAGAAAAATATTTGGATAATGCTGGATAAGCACGCCACAGCAAGCAGCCCATCTTGGTCCTAGAATTCTACCTATCTTCAGAATTTGTTGCCCAAGCTCTTCTGAAATTTTAAAGAGTTGCGTTTGGTTTTTGTTTGATTGGTGAAAAATTGTGTAGATTTTATCCCAAAATGCCTGGACATTGGAAGGAGGATTTTTTTTTTTTTTTTTTTTTTTTGGGGGGGGGGGGGTGCATGAGAATTCTCGTAAATTGGGGACTTGGCGAAGGGGGATAGCTGCAGTGGGAGCCAAAGTCTAGGAGATTTGAGTCACCGGCCGGGACCACGCACGTTCCCTTCAAACATGCATGTAATCAAAGGTGGGTGGGGGGGGGGGCAACTCATGCAGACCACAACCCTAGGCTAATCAAACAGAATATACTACACTGAGTTTATTGATTAAAATCATTTCTATAGTCAGTGACACGCAACTTGAATCTTTAAGTGTTCAATATCAATTAAATGTTCCAATTTCAATTATGATTTACGTATTCTACCTGGCTAGCCCTGCGCGCTTTAATTCCTAACTAATAATCACCAAAATACCTCGATTTACTCTGGAGTCTCTTCGATGATAGTGCACTCCCTGAACACGTCTTCAAATGAATTGTCTTCGGTTGTACAGGATGCGGCTGCTGGCGATGGATACACACTTGGCACTGAGGGCGGCGGGAAGCATGGCCGTCCTTGTTGATACACCTCGTGGCAGGGAGCGTATCTGTTTCCGAAGACTTCCTTTTCCAGATCTCCCCACACTGAATAAAGTTATGTTCTAGTCATTGTATCACTGGAGTGGGTTCGACATGCACACTGCATAAGCTTAGTCTCCGAAGGCGGAACCCGTCGCGACACAGAAAAAAGCACGTTCCTGTTCTTTGTGGTACTTGTGCGTAACACTTGTCTCAATTTAATAGTTCTCCGGGACACTAATCACCAGAAACACTCTTGTATGGCTGGCGGTGATTAAACGAGTCGAATTAATGTGTAAAATCCTCTATAGTCACCCTATGGGAGTGTGGGACACGTCTAGATCCTTCGAGAGCACGTGTGGTCCACCTCACCCAGTACGAACCTGAGGTTAACTGCCTGATATCCCCGGGCGTCGGGTCAACTGCTTGTGCCGATGCACTGTTGCCGGTACTCTTAATTTCAAATCGCCAATTTCGAAAGGAATGTAGTGCAACGTTTATGCAGGAGTTGAATTATTTCTAGCAGTCCTGTACCAATGGCTTTTCCTCCCTTACAAGGGAGGTAGCCAAAAAACAAAAGCATAAATTCCACTCCCACCTATTCCATCCCCACATACTCCACTCCCATTCACAACCCCTCCCTCTTATCTTGGCTCCTCCTGGATGACGGGTCATCCCTGGATCTCGACCACTGCCCTGGGTCAGAAGCAATGTAGCAAGACAAACCATATCCACAGCAAGGCTGACTAATTTAATCGGTAGCCATCCCTCTCCGTCCCCTCATGCAGAAAAATAGAGAATGGGGAGAAATCCCTTCAGGCTGCGTCAAAATATCATTCACATTTACTCCTTCACTCATCCATTCCCCACCCATTCCCTTCCATGCATCATAGCATCATCCATACTCATCCATTCTCCACTCACCCCTATCCTTTGTCTCTCCCTCCCTTCCTCAAAAGACATTCTCCTCTTTCCCACTCCCCCTTTTACCACATCCATCCATCTCATCCTTCATCGCCCCTTCATCTTTACTCCCTTCACCTCTGCCTTCCACACCTCTTTTACTTATATTTCTTCACTCATTCTTTCCATGTGTCCAAACTATCCCAATACTCTTTCATTAACCCTATCTCCCAACTCCCCTTCCACTCTCTTTCTCCTCCTCACCTCCTCGTTCCTTGCTCTATCCAACCTAGTAACCCTTACCATACTTCTCAGGTATTTCATCTCAAACACATTCAAACTCCTCCTATCTTCCTTTCTTATGTCCCATATATACTCACAAAAAAAACTCCCATTCCAATTCCACCTTCACTTAGATTGAACTTGAAGACACTTTCCTCCGCTACACCATGTGTTCTCCTATCACATCACTTACTAGCAAGTCCACTCTTTCTCTACCCTCGACCCCCCTCACCATTCTCGACACTCTCCCCACCACACTATCAAACCTAAGATTACCCGTCCCTTTCAACTTAAATTCACTTAGCACTAACGCATCTACCTTCCCTTTCACAAACATACTGGTAATCTATTACTAATCACTCTCATCTGTAAAAGAACTATCCCATATCTAATGACCCAAATATTAGGGCTTTAGTTGGAGTTCTCCCAGGCCCTCTTATGCCTTGCCTTATCATTTTGTCGCCTTTTACGACTAACATGGTAATCACCCGGAGAAAATTCCCCCCACCGCACCCCAAGCACAAGGAATAAAAGGAAGAGTGACAAAAGTAGTAAAGGGAACAGCATAAAGGTGGGACAGTCGTAGTAAAAAAAAAAGTAGCATTATTTCTTTTTGAGTAGATATTTAACTCTTATATAGAAAATGTGTGCCTCCAGTCCATAGGAGTGCCCCAAAACAACCCCAAAACATTATCTGTAATCTACTATGGATATACATATATATATATATACATACACACATACATATACATATACATATACATATACATATACATATACATATACGTATACATTTGTGGTCGGCTTCGCCTCCTCATATACAGTTTATAGCAGGTTCAATTGTTCTAACCCTTTGCCAGCAAGACTGGGCTTTTATATAGAGGGGAGCGTGAACTCAACTCCGTGACGCCTCCGTGATTATTTGAAAGATGTCGCTACAACAAAAGTTTTTTATTTATTTTTTCATAAATGTTACAATAGCAAAACAAAGAAAAAATTTCGTTTAAATGTTGCCATGTCGGCTGATGGGGTTGGTTATTGGGTGAAAATTAAGAGGCTCGAATCTCAGGTGGGGTGGGCTTCGATTTCTGGCATACCGCTCGTATCAGGTTGCAATATGTTTATATCTTTAACTGGCAAGATAATTACAAACTTCCTTTTACATTCGCGTGGGTATATATGCATGTGTCTATAGGTGTGTGTGTGTGTGTGTGTGTGTGTGTGTGTGTGTGTGTGTGTGTGTGTGTGTGTGTGTGTGTGTGTGTGTGTGTGTGTGTGTGTGTGTGTGTTTGCACGTGTATGTGTGTGCATGTATGTATGTATGTATGTATGTATGTATGTATGTATGTATATTCAGCTTGTTAATGTACGTGAATTACGAAGGTCTACAAAAGAAGAGTATACCGACAGGAGACCTTTTGGTACATAATTAGGTGCTAAGAATAGATAGTTAAATGAAGAAATGAGTAAACAAGCAAACCCAACAATTAACAAGCGTTGCAGCATATTTCTTATGTGTTTATCTCAGTGAATCTTAAAACTTCGAACCGTATTACACTGCACTTTCTCTGCAGAAAGTTGATTCCGTTGATTGACTACACGATTGGCGAAATTGTTTCTACCCACTCCCAAATCTCTACGTTCTGACAGCTTGAGACCGTTATTTCTTGTATGATTCGTATTCACTATGAAAATTTCATCACTTTCGATGTTGTCAATTCCTTTTAAAATCTTGAAGACCTGTATCAATTCACCCCCTGAGTCTACGTTTTTTTTTTAGGGCAAAAATATTCATATGTTTTAGATGATTTTCGTAATGACTTATTACTAATATTTGGAATAAGTTTTATGGCTCGCTGTAAGAGGCTCGTAGATATAGGTAGACAAGTGAGGTAAGAGGGGTAGATAGTGAGAGTTTCATTTTATTGAATCAGCTGTTTTGTAAACAACAGCTCGAAGGCGAGAAGGCGAGGAATATATAACTTTGCTCTCAGCGTTATGTTTATAGACAAAGGCCTGGGGACTCGATTTTATCATTGTATGTAAGTTTTACTTTTGCTGATGTAAACTAGGTTAGTCTGCATTGAATTCGAGTTGTAACGGTGGATCTGATTGGAGAAAGGGTGAGGGAGAAAATTCAATCGATTCACGATTGTAAGATCACGCCCTTAGAGGAGGTTCGTGTCTGTCTGTCTGTCTGTCTGTCAGACTTTTTTCTCGATTCGATCGATCGACTAATTTCGATTTCGACGACTCAACCTTACTTTGTAAATGTTTCAGATTAAAGTTGGCTCCAATTCATGAGTAGCATTCAAAGTAATTGAGCTTTTCGAACAAATATTGGCTAATTTTTTTTAGAAAAAAAAAAACAATATATAAGAAAAATGATAAAATACACTTGCCATACATACCTTTGATAAGTTATTAAAATTGAGAATAAATTCGATAAAAAAAAAATTAAACGAGCTAATATCAATTTCGTCTCTATATTATACAATTTATTCTTTTAAAAATTTGTTAATTTTTTCGATCGATCCAGGTGACGCGATT
The DNA here is from genome assembly GCF_046742065.1 of Oratosquilla oratoria. NCBI lineage: Eukaryota > Metazoa > Arthropoda > Malacostraca > Stomatopoda > Squillidae > Oratosquilla > Oratosquilla oratoria. The sequence continues at coordinate 36,189,692 of NC_134809.1, read as the reverse complement.
CGAACTGCCCGATTTGTTGTTCGTCGAATCGCACTTTAGGTTAGTAATAAATGAGGTCGTCACCTCCTCATTCGCTCAATAAAACTGGTAATTATAGCGGTAGTGTTTCAGACTTGAATCCTTTTAGTATGGATTCTAATATCATCATTAACACTGTTAACAGTAGAAGTAGAAAAATAAAAATAAATGAAAATTGTAATAGTAAAAAAAAAAAAAAGTGAGATGGATGAAGAAGAAAAAGAGAATTAGGAATGGAAATAGGGGATATCAAAGGAGAAGAAGAGAATCATTAACTGAAGGTCAAGAGCAAAAAATAAGGGAAATTGACAAGAACGCACATAGAAGTCAGAGAAAAAACCTTAATGATGAAAAAAGACAAGAAATTTTAGAAATTGGTAGAGAAGCGCATAGAAGTCAGAGAGAAAACTTTAATGATGAAAGAAGACAAGAAATTTTAGAAATTTATAGAGAAGCGCATAGAAGTCAGAGAGAAAACCTTAATGATGAAAGGAGACAGGAAATTTTAGAAATTGATGCACATAGAAGTTAGAGAAATCAATTGAATTTGGAGCAAAATGCAAGAATATTACAGTCAAGACAGAATGATTATGCTCAAAAACAGACTAATAATAACTATGGTGAAGTGTTTACATACCAAAGCTCAATTTTTTTTTTTTTTTTTACAAATATGGCATATATTAGTCAAATGAATAAAATTTGTAAATATTGTCGAGCTAAACTGAGCCTGCAGGTTTATGCTGTTCTAACGGTAAGGTAAAACTTAAAACAATTGGTCAACACCTGAACCACTTAGAACATTAATGGAAGGCAAAACTTCAGATTCAAAAAACTTTTTGAAAAATATAAGGAAATATAATGAATTGTTTTCAATGACATCATCTGGAATGAACCAATCAACTGAAATAAGAGGTTTTATGCCTGTGTTCAAAATACAAGGGCAAATTTATCATAAAATTGGATCTTTATATAACGAAGTTGAAAATAATTCTAAATATGCACAAATCTATTTTATTGATGATTTGGATAGACAGGCAGATATTAGAAATAATAGATTTAAGGAAACTAATCTTCATACTATGAAAGATTTACAAAACATGTTGACACAAAACAATGAATTGATACGACAAATAAAGACAATGTCATCATTCGTTAATACACCAGAATTAAAATCATCAATATGTGCAGACAGAGTACCAAGTGGAGAACATGTAAGAAGATACTGTACAATGATAGATTATGAGATGATATTGGTTTAGTAATGGTTGGTAATGAATTTCCAAGAAGGAATATTGTATTCACTTATAAAGATAATACAATAAGGAAAATTGATGAATTGCACAGATCATATGATGCATTACAATATCCATTGATATATTGGAGAGGAAATGATGGTTATAAATTCAATATTCCACTATACAGGCCTGGAAGTGATATTCCCATTCCTAACAAAAAAGTAACATGCCGAAAGTACTACTCATATCAAATACAAGAAAGAAACGAATGGAATCAAATAATAAAGTGTAGAAGACTATTTCAAATGTTCTTAGTTGATATGTACGCAAAAATTGAGTTTGAAAGGTTGTTATACATACAAAATAATCAAACTAAACTTAGAGTGGAAGAATATTCATTACTTAAAGATGCCTTGAACAGTGATAGAAATATTAATCCACAAGATTTAGGAAAAGCTGTTATACTACCATCAAGTTATATTGGAAGTCCAAGATATTGGAAAGAAAGAACACAAGATGCTATGTGTTATGGAAGAGAGTATGGTAGACCTGATTTATTCATCACCTTTACATGCAATCCGAAGTGGGATGAAATAACAGAAAATCTACAAAATGGCCAAAATCCAGCAGACAGACATGACATTGTGGCAAGAGTATTTAAACAAAAATTAAATAAAATGATGGATGTTTTGGTTAAAAAGAAAAGTGGAATATTTGGTAAAGTGAAAGCATACATTTACACAGTTGAGTGGCAAAAAAGAGGCTTACCACATGCGCATATATTATTATGGCTTGAACAAATTATACATGCAGACAAAACAGATTTAATAACATCTGCAGAGATACCAGATCCATCAATTGATAGAGAATTATACAATATTGTTGTAAACCAGATGGTGCATGGGCCATGTGGTGATCACAATAATCAGAGTCCATGCATGAACAATTCAAAATGCTCAAAAAAATATCCTAAAGCTTTTATAGCTCATACAAGGTCAGAAATATCTGGATATCCATTGTATAGAAGGAGAGATAGTGAAAATGGTGGTCAAAGTGCAACAATAGTCAGAAATGGCAAAACCTACACTATTGATAATCGATGGATAGTGCCTTACAATCCATTATTATCAAAAGCATTTAAAGCTCACATTAATGTTGAAATTTGTTGTTCAGTACAATCAATAATGTACATAATAAAGTATCTGAATAAAGGCAGTGATGCAGCAGTATTACAATTAAGAAGTGGTGAGGACTATAATGAGGTTGACAATTACATTTCAGGTAGATATTTGAATAGTAATGAAGCTGCATGGAGAATATTTGAATTCAATATACACATGAGACATCCAGCTGTTCAGCAACTTGACATTCACCTTGAGAATGGACAAAGAGTTTATTTCAATCCAGATAATGTACAACAAAGAATTATTAATCCAAAAAATACAAGTTTAACATCATTTTTCAAATTAAATGCAGAAGATTAGCATGCAAATACTTTACTTTATCGAGAAATACCTAATCATTATACACTTACTCCCGACAAAAAGTGGAAAAGAAGATTAAATGGTAGGATAGTCAAAGCATGTGCTCGAATGTATACAGTATCTCCAAATCAAACTGAATGCTTTTGTTTAAGACTACTCCTTAATCATGTTAGAGGTCCTAAATCATTTAAAGAAGTTAAATATTTTGATGGAACACAATACAATACATTCAAAGAAGCATGTTTAGCAAGAGGATTACTTGAAAATGATGATCATTTAAGATTTTGTATTCAAGAATCAATAATATCTAAATTGCCATGTCAAGTTAGATCATTATTTGGTTTGATATTAGTATATTGTAATCCAAGTAATCCAGTAGGACTTTATGAAGAATTCAAATCACAAATGTCCCTTGATATACTGAACCAGATGACTGAAAATCAAAATGAAGAAATTGATAACATTGAAATTGTATATTCAGAATTATTACACAGATTAGAATCAATTATAAATGAGATAGGAGATAAATCACTTAGAGATGTAGGATTACCAGAACCAATGTTTGATCAATTTAATGGTCAAATCAATTCTGATCCTAATACTGTAGATGAAACAACTAATTTCATTGAAAGAAATGAAATTATGCTAAATGTAGATCAAAGAGAAGTTTATGATAAGATTATTGATTGTTTGAATGGACTAAATAATACTAAGCTTAAATTCTTAGATGCTCCAGGTGGAACTGGTAAAACATTTTTACTTAATCTAATATTGGCTAAAAATAAAGTTATTAATGGAAAAAGTATTTCTGTTGCATCATCAGGAATAGCATCAACATTATTAGATGAAGGCAAAACTGTACATTCAATGTTCAAGTTACCATTTTCATCATCAATATCTGATGAATTTACAACATCAATAAGGAAAAATAGTAAATTATGGAACTACATTAAGAATTGTGATCTCATTATTTGGGATGAAGCTGCAATGTCACACAGAAATATGTTGGAAGCAGTTAATAAAACTTTTAAAGAGATTAAAAATAGCAATGATCCATTTGGAAATGTTACAGTACTACTTGCAGGAGATTTCAGACAAATATTACCAGTAGTACCAAGAGGAACAAAAGCTGATGAAATTGATGCCTCAATCAAATCTTCACAATTATGGAATCTATTTGAAAAATTATCTCTAAGGATCAATATGCGAGTTAATTCATTGAACTCAACTGATTTACAGTATTTCGCAAATAAATTGGTTGAAATTGGTGAAGATAAAATCAATAGCTGTGATAATAGAATTGCATTACAATTTGGAAACCGAGTATCAACAATAGTAGCATTAATGGAATCAGTTTTTGACAACTTTGAATCTAATTACACAGATATGGACTATCTATCTGAAAGGGCTATACTTGCTACAATAAATGATAATGTTCACTCAATAAATAATGAAATGCTTGAAAAGATCAGTGAACCAATTTATACCTACAATTCAATTGATAAGGCAATAGATACAAATGAAGAAGTTAATTTTCCAATTGAATTCATAAACTCATTAGAAATATCTGGAATGCCACCACATTGTCTAAAGCTTAAAATCGGAGCCCCCAATATACTGTTAAGAAATCTTAATTCACCTAAGTTATGCAATGGAACAAGAATGGTTGTTATAAGTTTGTCAAATAATGTTATAGAAGCTAAAATACTCAATGGCAAATATAAAGGTGAACAAGTGCTTTTACCAAGGATAAAGCTTATAAATGAAGAGCCAATTAAATTTTCAAGATTGCAATTTCCAGTTAGATTATCATATGCATTGACAATTAATAAATCTCAAGTACAAACATTTAAAAAAGTTGGCTTAAATTTAACAAACGAAGTATTTACACATGGACAATTACATGTTGCTGTATCAAGAATAGGAGATCCAAGAAATTTATATTACTATCAAGAAGAGGAGAAGACAAAAATATAGTGTACAAAGAAATTATCTAGAGATATGATTGCCAATGAAAAAATCATAAAAAAGTGAAAAACAAAAAAAAATAATAATAATAATAAAATTTACCAACAGTGGCGATAGTAACGTCCCTGCCCAACTTTCCGTCCATACAATGCAGTAATAATAATTTTTAAAATTTCTAAATGTATATCTCCTCTAAGAGTGAATATACAAAAATAAAATCCCCGCTAATTATTGAGTAAATTTCTTTGTAAATTTTCTCATAATTTTATGTGAAATATCTGGCGGGTACATTAACAATCATCTTCCTTTAAAAAATTGGATAATTTTCATTGAGAAAAAGTTTTTTTTTTTTTTTTTTAATTAAGAGTTTATCGAATTCATCAACATGCTGAGATCTCAGGGGCGAAGCCCCTTTCTAACAAAATCTAGTTTAGTAATAATTACGATATATATAGACACTAACTTTAATATTACTGGCATAAATACAGTACTAATGTGATGTAATGTCATATATTATACAATCCACCATATTTTATCACTGGCTCGGTACAACAGAGGACACGGGGCTAGTGTGATGCACTTGGTCTATATAGCGATCACCTGTTACCAGCAACCATCCATGAAGACTACCGTTTTATACATACTCTCATTAATTGTTCATATAATGGTGGAGAAGGATATATCAAAACATTGTTAGTAAACGAGAAAAGTTTCCATATTTTACCAAGAAAAAGAATATGAATGATTAGCTTCTGTGCATATATTTTGTTTATCACACGTCTGACTCGGATCATTCGCTATAACGTTAGCAAAATCTGCTTTGCGCATTACTGTCTTTCGTGGATAATGGTAGCTCCTGAAGTTGGTGTAATGATTCTTGAAGAACATTAGTTTCATCACAAACAATTTTCTTTATTCTCCTGTTATTACTTGCTGACTGGGTTGGACGGGGGTCAGGAACTTGCCGATTCGATGTGCCAGGATCATAATGGACAGGCAAAGATGCATGTATGGTGTCTGTCCTTCTGAGAGGCTACAGCGCGGGTGCCAGACGTTACAACGGGTTCTGCTGTAGCTGCATGCCCGTGCAATACCTGCAGTTCAGGGCCGTTGTAAATGTGTAACAAACAAACAAGATAAGGGTTAAAAACATAATGCACACAACAAAAAGCCAAGAATGTTGTCAGATTAGTAATCTATATAATATGTTTTGTTACATTGTGCAGTTACAGGAACAATATGAGAAACGGGGTAGATTAATGAATATACTGTAGTTAATGCATGACTTGTATTACTGACAAAGCTTTTGTATATCGTTACAGATGTCTCGAGCCCCTGAGGAATGGAAACGTGTGGCTGACGAGTTTAACACAAAATAGAATTTCCCTGTCTCGGAACCATTGATGGAAAACACATTCTCATAAGGCCTCCACATGGTAGCGGTTCCTACTACTACGATTACAAAGGCAGTCACAGTATAATATTCATAGAATATGAAGCTAATTCGGAGTTCATATATGTGGACGTGGGTACAATAGGACGCGTGTCGGATGGCGGTGTGTGGTACAACAGTGCCATAAACACCTACATTGCCAATGGTACTGAAAGGTCTGCCATGTGATGCAATTCTTCCTGGTAGTGAGAGATCACTGCCTTTTGGGTTTGTGGCAGACGACGCGTTTCCTTTGCAACGCCTCTTTATGAAACCCGTCTCACATCAACAACAAAGCAGTGGAAAGCGCATTTTCTGACTCTGGCTATCTAGGGCTCGACAAACTGTGGAAAATGCTTTTGGATTATTGGCAAATAAGCTCTGCATATTCCTCTTTCCAATAAATCTATCTCCGGACAAGGTTGAAAAGGTTATGCTAGCATGCACATCTCTACATAATTTTCTTAGGATAGATAAGATCAACATATACAGGCATCCTAAAGGTTTTTCAGAGTGTGAGGACTTATCACAAGAAACAGTTTCTCATGGTACTTGGAGAGCAACACCAGATCTAATTGGACTGGAAAGGGTGGGATGGAATCCTACCAATGACATCAGGGACATTCGAGAACGGTATATGGTGTTCTTCAATGAAGAAGATGCAGTCACCTGACA
>NC_134809.1:36175380-36177880 GCF_046742065.1 Oratosquilla oratoria | reverse complement strand
GATTGTCACTGAGCTTCCAGTTAAATCACGTCTTTGTAACCACTCCCGGCACCAGACATGTCTCCGAGATTTCTTGTTTTTCTTTTTAATGCAGGCAGCAATTATAATGCTGTAAAGTGCTACCTACTTTCCAAGTATGGCGGGAACCATGGTTATCGTACCACACTGAACCACTCACTCTCAACCTCTGCTTGCGGCCAACTAACCTCCAACCACTATCGTCAGCCGTGTGGACACCTTCGCGGGCACGCACGCACGCACAGACAGACAGACAGACAGACAGACAGACAGACAGACAGACAGACAGACAGACAGACAGACAGACAGACAGACATATCTACCCACGAGAGTTAGAGTAACGACTCCCAGCGCAGCGATATTGAGTATTTGAGTCCTGGGCGGGATTCGAACCCGGATCGCTGTAGTGGCGGCCGGGCACTCTAACTACTGCGCCATCAAGTCGCGCGCGTGTGTGTGTATGTGTGTTTACCTAGTTGTATTTATCTAGTTGTACCTTACGGGAAGCGGAGCTACGTTCGTGGTGTCTCGTTTTTGTATCTCGTAGTGTCTAATTTGTCCCTACATTCGTATATAGTTTTTGCACAAATTATTGTTTCGTTCAGTTTTTTCCAGACATTATTCTGTATGGAAAGTTATTTTTTTTTAGGCCTCTTCTATAACTGTCCTTTTTGAGTTTCTTTTCATGTCCCCTTGTAATTCTCTTATCCCAATATAGTAAGTCTTTTCTATCAAGTACTTTCACTCCTTTCATGATTTTATAGTTCATTAGCAAGTCCCCTCTTTCTCTTCTTTATTCCAGAGTCGGTAATTTCACTTTTGACAGTCTCTCCTCATATGAAGTTGCTCTCTGGATTCTTTCATTTTTTTTTCTTTTATTCTTTTTGGTATTGGGTGACCATAGTGTCGCAGGACACTCCAATCTTGGCCTTATCAGTGTTACTAGTATTTTCTTCACCATTTCTTCGTCCAAGTAGGTAAAAGCCACCTTTATTGACCTTGGCAAGTCGTAGTAGGATTCTCCGTCAATTTTGTTTATCTGTTTATTAGGAGACATTTTATTTGTGATGATTACTCCCAGGTCTTTTTCAGATCCCACTTTCTTTACCGCCTTTGTTCCGATTTTATATTGTCCTGATATTCTGCTTTTACCTTTTCCAAATTCCATTATGCTACATTTCTTGATGTTGAAGTCCACTTCCCACTTTTGACTCCATTTCCAAACTTTGTTCAGATCTCTCTGCAGCGATTCACAGTCCGTTTCAGTATTCACTTCCCTCAGCAATTTTGCGTCGTCTGCAAAGAACCTCATGTAACATTCCACATCTTCATCCAAGTCATTCACATAAATAGCAAACATTATTGGAGCCAATACTGATCCCTGTGGAACTCTAATCACCTCTTCCCAAGTTGAACTCTTTTCTCTGAACACTACCCTCATTTTCCTTACGTGCAAGAAATCATCCAGTTCAGTAGTTTACCTTGTATCCCTCCTATGGTTTCCAGTTTTCTTAATAATTTTTTATGTGGTACTTTGTCGAAGGTTTTTTGTAAGTCTAGGAAAGCACAATCAGCCCATCCATCCCTTTCCTGTATTATATCTATTAGTCTTGAGTAGAAGCAAATAAAATTTGTGCTACATGATCTTCCATGTCTAAATCCAAATTGTTTCGGGTTTGGTATATTGTTTTCTTCCAAATGTTTTATCCATCTGTTCTTGATAACTTTTTCTCAAATTTTGGCTACAGTCCTATTAAGGGAAACCGGTCCGTAATTTGTCGGGTCTTCCTTGTTTCCTTCTTTATATATTGGTATAATATTAGCATTTTCCAGTCCCTTGGTATTTTTTCTTCTCTGAGTGAGCAACATATTATATTATATATTTTGTCCATTAATTCATCTTTACATTCTTTTAGTATCCAATTTGCAATTCCGTCTGGACCGTCTGATTTCCTGACGTCAAGGTTTGTTAAATGATTCAATTTCTCTTTTTGTGTTATCATTTCCCTCATGGGGGGGGGGGTCCAACTTCACACCCTTTATCCCAGTGCTGTACATTTTCGCTAGTGAAAACAGACTTGAAGTGATTGTTCATGACTTCAGCCATTTCTAAATCTTTTGTGTATTCTATATTTCCATGACCTAGTTTCACCATTTCCTGTTTGTTTTTTACTTTATCATTCACGTATCTATTGAATAGCATAGGTTGATCTTTACATTTTTCTATTATGCCTTTTTCATAGTTTCTTTTTTCCTCTCTGTGCATTTTTACATATTCATTCGTTTGATTGATATATATTTGCCACCTTCCAGATTTTTTATATATTTTCCATCTTGCCAAGCTTTATCTCTTTTATATTTCGCCTCACTGCACCTTCTATTAAACCAGCACTTGATATACACCTTTTCCTGTTTCTGTCTTTGTACGCATATATTATAAATTTTCATCAAAATTGTCCATTTTTCTTCCATATGTGTCTCT
>NC_134809.1:36165380-36170380 GCF_046742065.1 Oratosquilla oratoria | reverse complement strand
ATATATATATATATATATATATATGTATATATATATAAATAGATCGTTTCATGCTCGTGTACTGCCTAGTTTGCGGCTGGCTAAGGTTGTCATTTAAGAGCGAGGTGTGTCTTTCTGGGTCCTGGTTTGCATTTGCACAGCGAAATCATTAGATTAGCCGTCTCTCCGTACCATGGTATGAATGCAGTCTTGATTACGAAAGACGATGCATTTTGTCGATATTTTTTTTATGTTCTTTCGTAAGCCACTTTAGAAGCTGCCACACGGCATGCGCCAGACAACACTTACGAGAGAGAGAATGAGAGAGGGAGAGAAAGAAAAAAATCAACATTTAGCTGGTTCGTTACACCGTTCAGACTCTATTACATCGTTGTTTGTGGGTCTTTTCCACTATATAGTATTTGGGTTACTTGGGAGAGCCTAAATTCATCAAGGCGACTCTCAAAATTTTAAAGGTGGAAGTTCCCACTCGCCTGCCTAGATGGCGCGCATTACTCGGCTTGGGGCTCGGAACTGACTCGTAACCCAGACAGGGCTTGCCCACCGTGTGCGTCGGAGTTGTATACGTCGTTCCCGGTCCCGGGTTCATCTCGCACGCTCTCGCCGTCACTTCGCGCCAACACGGCTTTTCGCGTGATTTGTGGTGTAGCAAAGCTAAAGCGTGGATGTAGTGCGAGTTGTCCTTAACCAGAGCTTTGGATATAGTGGAGAATTATTATAAGTTTTGTGCAAGTTTTGAGATTTCATTTATCTCGCGGCCGCTCGCCAACAAGCGCCTTTGACCCACCTCCGCCAAGTTGCTCATTTCCACCTGGCGTGTTCTGACACGTGCCACCGATTGCTGTTATCAGCCTACGGCTCGGGGATCGTGTCGGTCATCACTGTGAGTCCGTAGTTCCCTGTGGCAATCGCATATCACAAAAAGCTATTGATCTTGAGGGTGTCGTGCTGGCAGGGCAGGTAGAGAGAAGAGCATTTTCGTACGGCTCACCTTGCTACTGTGTTTCCGAGCTTGTGCCTTGCTCCCTTTGCTCTCGCTGCTACTCCAGTTGGAAAGCATTGTTGCATATTAAATCCAATTAACGGGACCAGGAATATACCAGGTGATTGGGAATAAATACCCCCCTCCGCCTCCTAAAGTGAAGTGCATTGTATCAAAGAAATTCGTTCATATATATATTGTGTTACCAAGATAAAATTTGGAAAGCTTGATCAATTTTTGTGCTAGATATTAGTGTTATATCGAATGCATTAGTGCTGGAAAAGTTTCAACAGTGTGATATTGTGTTGGAAAAGAAATAAAGAGAAAGAAAAGTGGAAATTTCTGAGTTTCTTATGCACGTTATTGGGGGGCGCAAGTTTCAGTTCGTGTTTCATCAGTCGTGAAAATAGCACACCTGGTCCCGTCCAAGCCGACGACCCGCCGCCAACGTTTGCAATAACACTGATCAATATCGTGCAAGGCTGAGGGTTGTTGTAACTTTCTGCGTGCGTGCGTGCGTGTGTGTGTATGTGTGTATGTAAGTATGTATGCGTGTTAGGGTTCCCGAACCAGTGCCCAACGTCTGCCCTCTTTGGTTCACGTACAAACACACGATTCAAGAAGTGACGACGTCTTCGGAGCAAGTAATCAAGTGTACAAGCAAGGCAGCAAGACAGTCAAGCAAGAGAGAGCAGGCAGGCGTCTGCCGTTTTTTTGATTGAAGTTCGTTATTCAAGCTATTTTAGTCCCCTGTGATTTATAATTCGACCCCTCCCCCTTCAGTGGATTACGTATTCTTCCTGTTGTGAATAATCTGAAAGGGAAGGTGACACGTGGTGGTGTATATATACATATATACACCGTATATACACACACACATATATCTATATACACACGTACGTTGTTAACCACCTAATCATAATCAGTGCTACAGGATCCTTGAAGAACTAGTTCTTCAGTTCCTCCTCGTCGGTGTCATCTTCACTGGTTCAGACTCCCAAGAGCAAAGATGCCTTGGTTCGAGCTCTACCTCCTCTTCCTGGCCTTCATGAAGACCCTTCCCATGGAGGTGGTCTGCAATTCGCTCCCGGACATCTACTGGAACTCCTCTAACCCAATGTAAGTTGGCAACCCCAGTTACGTTTGTTTTGGTGTTTCTAATGCCTTCGTGGCTTAGGTCAGTCATACGTTTTCTTGGCCAGTTTGGTACACTGGGAAAATAAAAGAATCCTATATCAAAAAGCAGAGGCAAAACAATGGTATAAAGTAGATATAGCAAATTAAATAGAAAGAAATTGTCGTATGCACAGGACTTCATTAAAGAAAATCTAGTCTACAGCATCGTTGACAGTTCTTATTCTACAACGGTGCTCTTGTGGATTTTGTTACTGTCGGCTGCTACGTCTTGTAAGCTGGACGCAAACGAAGGCCTACATTACTCGTGACTTGATCCGTTCCCTGAGCGTTTCCCTCGGCGCGAAAGCATGGCAACTGATGTAGAAGTCGGTGAATCTGTTGCAAATAGCGATCACAACTTAGTCAGATTCAAACTCCTAAACAATTTTAGAATAGATACTTGTGCTTCTAAAATACCCGATTTCAGTAAAGCTCAGTTCATAGAACTACGTCAGGAGCTTCAGCTTACAGATTGGGAGGAAAAATTAAACGAAAGGCCTGTAGATCAGATGTGGGAAATATTTCAAAATACGCTCACTAAGATGATTCAAACTTACATTCCTTTTAAGGACAGACGTCCCCCAAATCAGGCTCGCCCAAAGTGGCTCGACAAAGAAACTGAAAAAAGTATTGCTAAAAAGAGACAGGCTTATAAGAAATATAAGTGCTCGGGTGCATCAAATGACTATGAAAGTTATGTATCAATACAGAGAGATTTAAAAAAGACAATAAGAAAAAGAAAACGACAATACGAAATGAACATCGCTGAGAAATCCAAAGAGAATCCCAAAGAATTCTATAGTTACATTAGAGATAAAAAGGTTGTTAGGAATCACATTGGTCCACTATTATCTGCTGACGGTCAACTTGAATATTCAAATGAAGGAATGTGTAATCTCTTAAACAATTATTTTAGCTCGGTATTCGTAAACGAAACACCTCAAAGTGAATTCCAAACTGAAACCTGTGAAAAGTCTGGGGTAAACTTACTCACTACGGTAAATATAACAAAAGAAACAATTAAAAGGTGTATAGACAAACTCAAAGTTAATAAAACACCAGGGCCTGACGGTTGGCATCCAAGAATCTTAAAGGAAATGAAAAATGAGATTGTTGTTCCATTAGAAATTATTTTCAAGAAATCCATCATATCCGGAGATGTCCCAAGAGAATGGAAGCTAGCTAACGTTACTCCCATATTCAAAAAAGGTGACAAAAAGAAACCAAATAACTATAGGCCTATTAGTTTGACTTCGATCGTAGGAAAAATAATGGAAACTATCATCAGAGATGCTATCGAATATCATTTAGAAAGTAACCGTTTGATAAATGATAGCCAACATGGTTTCAGACGGAAACGTTCTTGCGTGACTAACTTACTCGAATTCTACAACACAGTTGTCTCGAATTATGACAAAAGAAACAATATAGATTTAATATATCTAGACTTTGCAAAAGCTTTTGATACCGTCCCACACGAAAGACTACTTACTAAATTAGCTTTGCATGGAATAAGTGGTAGCCTATTAGGTTGGACTAGTAATTGGTTGAAAGGTCGAAAACAGAGAGTTGTTTTAAATGGAAAAACTTCTGGATGGAAAAGTGTTGCAAGTGGAGTTCCTCAGGGTTCCGTTCTTGGGCCACTTCTATTCATAGTATATATAAATGATATAGACCATGGACTAAAATCTACTGTTTCCAAATTTGCTGATGATACAAAACTGTGCGGAGTGGCAAATGATCACTCAAACCAATTAGATATTCAAGAAGATTTAGATCAATTACAGCAATGGTCTGAAAAGTGGCTAATGAAATTTAACACAAGTAAATGCAAGGTAATGCACATAGGTAAAAATAACAGTAAGTACGATTACAAGTTATTTGGAAATTCGTTAACAAAAGTGGATAGTGAAAAAGATCTCGGCGTAATTATCAGTAACGACCTCAAATCATCCAAGCAGTGTATTTCAGCCTCTGAGAAAGCAAATAAGATTCTGGGATTGATTGCGCGATCTTTTGATTTCAAAAGTCCATCACTCATTAACAAGCTATATAAATCGTTAGTTCGTCCACATTTGGAATATGCTGTTTCCGTATGGTCACCGAATCTCATTAAAGACATTGACAGACTGGAAAAGTTACAACGGCGAGCCACAAAACTGATTCCAAATATCAAAAATAAATCATACGAAAATCGACTTAAGCACATGAATCTGTTTTCCCTAAAAAAGCGTAGACTCAGAGGTGACTTGATACAGGTCTTTAAGATTTTAAAGGGAATTGACAACATCAAAAGTGACCAAATTTTCACATTGAATGAGAATCAGACAAGAAACAATGGTCTCAAACTATCCGGAAATAGATTCAATTTGGAAGTAGGTAGAAACAACTTTGCCAACCGTGTAGTTAATGAATGGAATAAACTTCCTGCACAGGTAGTGCAATGTAGTTCAGTTCGAAGCTTTAAGAATCATTTAGATAAATACCTAAGTAAGATGCTGTAATTATTATAATTTATGTTATATTATTTGTTTTTGTTTTGTTATAATTTGTCTGTCTGATTTTCATTTATCATTAGTTATATGTCAATTTATTATCATTTACTATTTACCTGTTTGTTTGTTATTCAACTATACCAATGCATTTATTTATGTATTTTAATTGTTATTTACATTGTTATAGTTTTAATTTATTATTAATATGATTTTTTTTTTTTTTTTTTTTTTTTTTTTTTTTTTTTTTTTTTTTTTTTTTTTTTTTTTTTTTTTTTTTTTTTTTTTTTTTTTTTTTTTTGCATCCGACCTAGATATGGATCAAAAGGTCTCCTGTCGGCATGCTTTGC
>NC_134809.1:36155380-36157880 GCF_046742065.1 Oratosquilla oratoria | reverse complement strand
CATCTAGAAATTTCTCACTATGCCCACAAAGTAATGGCAAGATATTGTACATGCTTGATATAGTTTTAAAAATGTAAGCAAAAGTAGGGTAGACATAATAATAACTGCTGATTTACAGAATCGCGGAAATATTGCTCATGCAGTGAATCTTTGTTTTCGAAAAATATAAAAAAAGAAACGTACGTACAATTGGCTCCGCTCATTAATTACTACAGTGGCGTATCTCGTCTAAGAACCTGTGGACGGGTTACATCTTTGGGCAGTAGATTTATAACAAAAAATGTTGTAGGATTCTGCACTTAAAGAGCGAACCAATGCTGTAATGGGTTCTTAATTGGTCGGAACCTCTTTCATGGCGTCACTTCTCGCCCTTCGTCTGAATGAAATAATTTGGCGTCTATCATCATAAAATCTATGAAATAGTTTAAGATGACTGAGACGTTTCGTATATATATCTATATATATATATATATATATATATATATATATATATATAGATATATACATATGGATGTATATATATATATATGAGGAAGGTGGAAGCAGACGAGGGTCTAGGTCCGAGTTTATTTCTGACCGGCTTCGATTAGAGCTTCTTCAGAGGAATGATTCTCCTGGATAAATCTGGCGGTATACATAGAAGATCCGACACCAAAATCCCACCAATTAAGCATGGGACACGGGAGGGTTGGAGAGGCATATATTCAATAAATAAATAAATAAACTCAAATCAAAATAAATTAAAATGTGTTTTATAAATCTTGTATTGTATGAGGAAGCCGACGCGAGTGTAGGATGTTGTGAGTGTGAAACCTGTCGCACAAAAGATCATCGGAATTTTTTCCACTGACCTAGGTCGGGCGCCGTCCTTGGGTTGCTCCTAATGACTGCGTATTTAGCTGTGTATTTTGACTAATTTATATCTTTTACATTTTGGTTCATGTTGTCCTCGGTATCTATGTATAAAGGCCCAATTACCTTTGTCTACGTGTCACGCCAAAGTACGCCTTCTCACATATACTACAGGTGATCTTGTAGACTACACTTAGGTCGTTTCTTAGTTTCGTAGTTGGTGTTAGCAAATGTCTTATTTTCTTACCTGTGTCATTAATAATTTCCAGATCAAGCGGCTGTAAGACTATATCCACAACCCTCCCATTGATTGGAATAATTCCAAAGAAATTGTCTCTTGCAGTTTTATGCTTGATGAAACATTATTGAATCCAGTTTGATTAAACATTCTTTTGATAACATTATGAACGTAAGTTTAGGCTTATATAAACTTGATAATTTCATTGTAAAGAAAATTGTTGATTATGTAGCAGCTCACGGTGTGTCCCCGCCTTGATACGCTCTGATGAAAAATTGTCTTGTGTGACCTCACTACTTTTCTGTATATACGTTCCTACCCATTGTCATTCTGTGTTCCTTGAAAATGTCTGAATAGACGAAAACGTTCTGATTATAGTGTCTTATTTCCCGAGTGGTTTTCTGCGAAATCTTACATTTACGCGTTTTAGTAACTTGTGTTGCATATATACATACATATATATATATTTTATATATATATATATATATATATATATATATATATGTGTGTGTGTGTGTGTGTGTGTGTGTGTGTGTGTTGGTGTGTGTATGTATATACAGTATATATATATGCATATATATAATATACATATATATTTATATGATATATATATATATATATATATATATATATATATATATATAATGTATGTGTATGTATATATACATTAGGGTGGACTGATTTTTTTCTTTCTTTTTTTTTTGAGTGTGGAAAAAGTGACATGGTATAATAACATTCTCGTAACAATGTGTTTACAACATTTTTAGGTTCAAAGTTTTTAAAGCGGGCTCCTTTATGTTATTCCTTGAACTATGGAAAGAGGAAAAATTATGATGGGGTGATATATGGACTGTTAAGTGGGTGTGGTAACGCTTTCTATCGGAAATCTCAAATTACATCTTTCGCAACCCCCAGAACGTGCTAGTGCATTGTCATGGTGAAAGAAAAAATCGACCATGTAGATTTCCTCGCCGATTTTTGACCAGTGCCGCCCTCATTTTCTTTAAAACTCCTGCATAGTAAGGTCCATTAATAGTTCTTTTTCAGTCAAGTAAGTCTACAAGTATCACTTCTGAATCCCAGGACACGGTGGCCATTACTTTCTGAACTGAATTTTCAGATTCGAACTTGATCGTTGCAGATGATCCACGTGGAAGCCATTGTTTGGACTACAGTTTAGTTTCATGATCATACATGGAGATCCAGGTCTCATCCCTTGTAATAAGTCTACATATAAACAGAATAATTTGACTCACAAACAGCTCTTCTTTAGTTTCAGTTTTGCTCAGAATCGCCAATGAAAGATCGGATCAAAGAATCAGCTGATTTAAGAGCAACGCTTTTGAGACTCATCGCGCCAAAAGATTTTAGTCCTAAATAGTCATGCAAAATTGAATTTGCTGAGCCATA
>NC_134809.1:36137880-36147880 GCF_046742065.1 Oratosquilla oratoria | reverse complement strand
CAAACATCACAGCATCATCCATACACAACCATTCTCCACTCACCCCTATTTTCTGTCTTCTCCCTCCTTTCCTCAAGGCGTTCTCCTCTTTCCCAATGCCCCTTTCACCCCATCCTGTCATCCTTGGTCCGCCCCTCACGTTCCCTTCTTTCATCTCTGCCTTCCACATCTCTTTTAATAATCTAAGTATTACATAGATGTGCAAAATTTGTATGCGTCATAACCTAGATTATTTACTAATGTGGTAATTACGGTAAGCATGATAATGTGGGAAATGTGTATTTGATTAATATATCGGAATGAACGTGTGTGCAAATATACACAAGAATTTCCTGGGAATACCACGATAATGCTTCCAAGATTTGTGGAATCATCGTCGGAACAGCCTGCATTCAGATTATACAATATCATACAATTATACATTATGCTGTATATTAGCCTCATATTATGCAAGGGATGTTTGGAAATCTGAATTGTAACCATTACGACTTAAATCCAATAACGGTGAGAACCATCTGCGTGTGGCTACATCAATGGCGTTATTTTCTTAATGAATTGCCCTTCATAAATTGATCTTTTATATCTACCAGTGACGCCATGCATAAATAACTTTACCGTCCGCGTGTGGCTACATCAATGGCGTTATTTTTTAAACAAATTGCCCTTCATAAATTGATCTTTTATATCTACCAGTGACGCCATGCATAAATAACTTTACCGTCCGCGTGTGGCTACATCAATGGCGTTATTTTTTAATGAATTGCCCTTCATAAATTGATCTTTTATATCTACCAGTGACGCCATGCATAAATAACTTTACCGTCCGCGTGTAGCTACATCAATGGCGTTATTTTTTAAACAAATTGCCCTTCATAAATTGATCTTTTATATCTACCAGTGACGCCATGCATAAATAACTTTACCGTCCGTGTGTGGCTACATCAATGGCGTTATTTTTTAAACAAATTGCCCTTCATATATTGATCTTCTATAACTACCAGTGACACCATGCATGAATAACTTTACCGTCCGTGTGTGGCTACCTCAATGGCGTTATTTTTTAATGAATTGCCCTTCATAAATTGATCTTTTATATCTACCAGTGACACCATGCATAAATAACTTTACCGTCCGCGTGTGGCTACATCAATGGCGTTATTTTTCTTAATGAATTGCCCTTCATAAATTGATCTTTTATATCTACCAGTGACGCCATGTATGAATAACTCTACCGTCCGCGTGTGGCTACTTCAATGGCGTTATTTTTTTTTTTTTTTGTTAATGAATTGCCCTTCTTAAATTAATCTTTTATATCTACCAGTGACGCCATGCATAGATAACTTTACCGTCCGCGTGTGGCTACAACAATAGCGTTATTTTCTTAATGAATTGCCCTTCATAAATTGACCTTTTATATCTACCAGTGACGCCATGCATAAATAACTTTTAAATGCCTGACTGTTATTGGGGTTAAAACTATCATTTGTTCTTGATGTCTTATGATTACAATATTATTGACAAAAAATCACTTTAGTTGTGTCTATATGACAACACTGAATAGTCATGAACCACACCTTTTTACCCTTAAAGTAAGATTATTTTGAATTCAAAATAAAACAACTTAAATATTCCTTGAAATATGTGAATGTCTATTTAAAACAATTTGACATATGTATAAATTCATTAAATATCAAAAGAAAAAACTAAAGTTCAAATAAAAAGAATCAGAATATTGAATGCCAAAGTAAACAGTTGAATTTGTATCTTAGATAACTGAATATAATGTGTGTGTGTGTGATTGATGATGGTTTTGGATCATGTGCTGTACTCGTCATCGACAGCTATTACACTTCCTGAAGAAAGGTCAGAGCTCATATATGGCCGATCTATGGGTAATGAATTGACCATACACGCACACCCACCCACAACTCCCTGCCCACGAGAGTTGGAGTAACGATTCGCAGCGCGGCGATATTGAAATTATTTTAGCCCTGGGCGGGATTCAAACTCGGAAAGCTGTGTTAGCAACTACGAACGTTACCACTGCGCTGTCGTGTGTGTGTGTGTGTGTGTGTGTGTGTGTGTGTGTTTGTGTGTGTGTGTTTGTGTGTGTGTGTTTGTGTGTGTGTGTGTGTTAGCCTCCTAGTGTTTATTTTGGCAGTTTCGATTCTCCTTCACTTGTAGAAACGATCTAATTCTGAATTTTAGGAAATCCAAATTTTAGAAAAAATAAATACAATTTCAGTATTTCCAGGTTTTAGAAATTGTGATTTTTAGACAGATATAGAAATTCCGACTATTAGATATCACAGAAATTGAAGATTTCAAATTTCAGTACTTCTACACCTTTTCAACATCAACCTAAAATAAATATATGAAAAGTCCATGTTACTGTCTGATAGTGAGATGGAAAGCCGAGATGTCATTTCTAGCCTCCTCTCTGCATTGGCCCTTTTCATAGTCTTTTGTTTCCTGGTTGTCACCAAATTATCTTATTCGGTTGAAGGTGTTGACTTTAATCAAAACGAGGTCTCAACCGATCGACGGACCCTTTCTGACCCATGTCACTCCATCTTCTCAGAACCTATTAGATTAACTAGAAATTAACTTGAGTGAAATATTAAATATAAAAACTAATCAGCACTTTACAAAAAAAAAAAAAAAAGAGGGAAGTATGGCGCTGACTGTATAATTTGTGTGCAGTTAATAATCTAGGAACTTTAGTGATACCACTAAAGAGAGTGAAAAGGCTAATCGAGATGAGGTTCACCTGCTGCTAAAAGGGGTTTGCTTTCGGTAGAATGAAATCACTAGGCGGCAGCAACATGAAGCGGAAAGGTCGTTAACAACGGTGGAAGTTGTAAATGATAGATACACCAGTGGTGTGTACAGCTGCTATCCTGTATTCTTTGTTCAAAGAAATATAGAGTTGATCCCAGCGCTTCGTTTCGGAATGTAAAAGGTAATAAATTCTCATGTATAAGAAAGAGCGATGTACGGTCACTAGATCTTCAGGAAATAGAAAATATATATATTTTCATCACAGTAGGAAGAATGAGAGTTCCTCTCAGGCTGCCATTAGCTGAAATTTGTGGGACGAGAAAAAGTTTAGCTATCATAAAATCTAAAGACAGAGAACTTTCTCCGGCGAGAGTTCCGGGCGAGAAGCCTTCATAGAAAATTTTGAGTGACTCGGAAACTGTTCGAAATCAGAATATTGAAAGAAGCGATTTGGAAACTAAGAGTCTGGCATCTGAATGTGTCGTGGATGAAATGGAAAGCTGAGATGTCATTTCTAACCTGTTCTCTGCGGTGGTGCATTTCATGGACTTTTATTTTCTGGTTGCCACTAAATTATCTTATTCGGTTGAAGGTGCGGACTTCAAAACGAGGTCTCAACCGATCGACGGACCCTTTTTGACCCATGTCACTCCATCTTCTCAGAACCTATTAGATTAACTAAAATTTAAACTTGAGTGAAATATTAGATATAAAAACTAATCAGCACTTTACAAAAAATTAAGAGAGTATGGTGTTGACTGTATAATTTGTGTGCAATTAATAATCTAAGAACTTTAGTGATACCCCTAAGGACCAGAGTTACATATCATTATTTAATGATTGAGGACTAATATCTACGCAAAGAAGAATGTTGATAACTTCTAATTTTTACTGTCCCACGTTTGTGCTCCCCGACTTGAGTATTTCCTTTACCACATTTGTGAATTCATCCCCTGGGTTGCTAATTTGTCCCCATTGAAAGAAATGCTCATTATCAGTAACAGAACCAAATGCACTAAGGTTTTGCAAGATACAAAGAGTCATCGCTCCAGGAAGTATTGATCTTGATACTGTAATCACGAATAAATAAATAAATAAATAAATAATAGATGAATAAATAAACAAAAATAAATAAATAAATAAACAAATAAATAAATAAACAAATAAATAAATAAATAAACAAATAAATAAATAAAAAGTGAAAGAAGGAAAAATAATTTATATCTGTTAATTGAATGCTAACAGTAATTGGCTCCTTAACCTATTCAATATGGTAACACAGTTCAGACATTTTGTTCGCTAAACGATTTATCTAGCTGAAGGAATCACCCCAGAGCAGCTCTTGAATACGGTAAATAATTTATCCTTTTGATGCTTAGGGGATTTCCTCACCTCCGTTACATGAAATCGCCTGGCCGTAGCCTGAACATTTTTTTTTATTAGTCGTCGTGTCGATAGTAGTAGTAAGATTGCCTGTTTTAAATCCAACCTCCTCGTTGCCGAGGGAGTCTACCCTCAGCTGAAATAAAATCATCTGACGTCAACAAAAACAGATTTACAAGCTATGAATACATGACTACGTATGTGTGTGCGTGTGTGTGTGCGTGTGCGTGTAAGTGTGTGTGTGTGTGTGTGTGTGTGTGATTCATCATGGTCTTGGATCACGTGTTGGACTCGTGATCGACAGTTATTAACCTACCGAATGAGAGCTCAGAGCTCGTATGACCGATCAATGGGTAATACTGTTACCTTACATGCACACACACACACCCAACTCCCTGCCCACGAAAGTTGGAATAACAACCCGCAGCGCAGCGATACTGAAATTATTTCAGCCCTGAGCGGGATTTGAACCCGGACCGCCATAGTGGCAGGCGAGAACTCTAACCACCGCGCCACAAGGTTGATACTTAGGTGTGTGTGTGTGTGTGTGTGTGTATTCACTTGGTCTTTGGATCACGTGTTGGACTCGTGATCGACAGCTATTTCCCTCCTGGAAGAGAGCTCAGAGCTCGTAGGTCCGATGTATGGGTAATGCTATGACCTTGCACACACACACACACCCAACTCCCCGCCCACGAGAGTCAGAGTAACGACCCGAGGCACAGCGATACCGAAATAATTTCGGCCCTGGGCAGGATTCGAACTGGTTACTGGGAGCACTTCTCCTTCCAGTTCAGCGCTCTACCAATTATGCCACCGAGTCGGTGTGTGTGTGTGTGTGTGTGTGTGTGTGTGTGTGTGTGTGTGTGTGTGTGTGTGTGTGCTTTATTTTGTTGCATATTCACTTTCCTAAGGATAGAAATACTCGTGGAACTTATAGTTACGTTTCTATACACGTGTTTATCCTTATGCCAGCACATTTGCGATGCCAGACATGAATACAAAAGGCGTGATGGTTGTTCCCAGAGAACATTTGAAGTTGTTCTACCCATTTAGCCCTCATTTGATTTCTTTCCCGTGTCAAATTAGGGGAATGTAATTCACCCGTGATCCTAGTATGTAAATAATATTTTGTTAACGTGCTTGTGTAGAGCTGGAACAAAGTGTCATTTATGGTCTCAAAGTGGTTTCATGATGCCGTGTAGGAGGCCTTTGTTATGCACATCAGACGCATCGCT
The DNA here is from genome assembly GCF_046742065.1 of Oratosquilla oratoria. Classification (NCBI taxonomy): domain Eukaryota; kingdom Metazoa; phylum Arthropoda; class Malacostraca; order Stomatopoda; family Squillidae; genus Oratosquilla; species Oratosquilla oratoria. The sequence goes on along the minus strand of NC_134809.1, from coordinate 36,142,478 downwards.
CCTTTGGGAACCAACTGGCTGCTGGCCACTGGTCCCATGTCTGTGGCGTCTTTCTTTCCACAGTTTGTCGGATCTAGTCTCCTCCTCCTGTTCCTTTTCCTCCTTCACCACCACCACTACCTTTCCTTCCTTCTCTTCCTCCTGTACCTGCTCCTCCTCTTCTGCTGTCTGCTATTCCTCATCCTTTTCCTTCTGTTCCATCTCTTCTTCCTACTCAACTTTCAATTCCTATTTCGTTTCTTCTTCCTTCTCCTCTTTGAGTTCCTTTACTACTCTTCCTTCTTCTCTTTCTTCTCCTCCTCTTCCTCCTCCTACTTCTCTTCTTTGTTTCTCCTTCCTCCTTTTCTTCCTGCTCCTGGTCTTCTTCTCCCATCTTCCTTCTCATTCTTTGCTTGTCCTCCTCCTTTTATATCTATTCTTTTGTTTCTCATTATCGTCTGCAATAACGTCGCATTCTACGCTATTTCTAGAGTTGTTGTTTCTCTCTACATTAAGTAAATAAGTACTGTTGAAGAGGCAAACTCGGAGCGGTCTCTGTTGTAATGTTACAGACTTCTCTCTCGTCTACAAATACAATGTAACCTCCGGAGTAACAACGGAGGGTTGGCAGATTAAACATATTTATAATTGTACAAGTAGGCTGTTGACATATTCACAATACGTAAAGAAATATAAGTTCGGTACAGGTGTTTCCCCAAATGCTGGTGTCTTCTTTTGATCAAGCAGACGTTCGGGTGTCTGCCCCAAGATGCGGCGAAGCCTATTGTTCGGTTCGGGTGTTGGCTGGAAAAGTCGGTTCCTCTGATCACTTAGGGACAATGGGCTGTCCCTTGGGAGATCCATGATAATGGCGGATATCTTGAGAGTTTTTTGAAGGCTCACGCTCACTCTATATGAGTGCGTGCGTGCGTGTGCACGCTGGGCATCGAAGATATTGATAGAGGCTCGACCAGCTACTACTCACTGTCCCCAGTGAGTTTGGTAATTATGAAAGATAAGAAACAAAACAAGGCCTTATGCAGAACCTTGGCATGAAGATACATACACACAATATTTGAATAATGGTGGTATCGGGAGATACTCATGAGTATAGACTTAATTGTATGAGCACGCGGAAGTAAGTATTATTTCCGTTCACCTAGGTAAAATATATATTTATGAAGTTATCGCTCGATTTCGAAGATCATAGCGGGGAAGGGGAATTGAAGGTTTTGATGAAGAGGATTGGTGATGGTCCTCTTTTGCAGGGTATTGTGAGTTTATGAAGGAACAGTCTCTATGTCGCGGCCATGGGGGACTCTTTCGATATGATTTTTGTGCAAAACAGTCTTCACAAGATCGTGCAACCTTAGTACTTTAATTTTGTTCATTGACTCGTATCCGATTATACGATAGGGTCCAGAGAATTTGGGGGAGAGCTTCGAGGTGGGGGTGTGGTTAAGGGTGTAAAAAATGTCTCCAATTTCAAAGGTACACGCTCTGGCTGATTTGTTATTCAAATGGACCATGTCGTCCTTAGATGAAGAGATGGTGTATTCTTTTAAGAAGATTAATAAAATTTGCTACTTTGACATAATCAATGAAATTGTAAATGGAAGGTAATTCTGAAAGATCACATGAAAACATTTTGTCCGAGTCAAAGGGGACAAAATGAAGTGACTCCGATATTGACTTGTTAATGAAACTATTTATACAATCTTGTATCATGGGAACATATGCATCTCAAGAAGGATTAAGATCAGAAGCAAGATGTCTAAGAACATTGAGAATCTTTCTATTCTGGCGATCACTTCCATTTGAACTAGGGTGATAAGCAGTAGTGTTGCACTTCTTGATTTGAAAGTAATTACAAATGTGCGAAAGAATCTCATTATTGAATTCAGTCCCGTTGTTAGAAATCAGATTTTTAGATGTAAAGGGTATATGAGTTTGTCAATATGTGTCTTTGCTGCGTTTTGTGCTGTCTTGTCTGGTAGGGGGAAAGGATACAGAATCATGAAAAATGGTCGACACAGACAAAGAGGTATTGTTTCCAGTGTATGTAAGTGGTAATTTAAGGAGATCAACAACGACTGTGTCAAATGGATTAGAAGGGGTAGGGTAAGTTAGAATTGGAACATGACCGCTGATATTACCTTTGTGAATTGCGCAAGGATGGCAAGCGTCTATGTGTAAGTGTATATCCTTCCTCATGGTTAACCAGAAGTAGTGCAATCTGGCTTGTGTAACGCATTTCTCCTTGCCAGGGTGCGCAGCAGTGGTGGAATCGTGTATAAGCTTTAAAACTTATGAAATGAGATCCGTAGGTACTACAAGTTGAAACACTGATCAGTTGGGTTCATGTTTGTTCGTTAGTGTTGTTTTGTAATATATATCATCAACTAACGTGTGATTGCCGATATCGGGAGGAAAGTTTTCTGTATCAGTTGTACCTGCAGATTTGGGAAAGTACCAGTGTATGACACATTTCCAAAGAGGGTTTGATCTTTGCGCTGCGGCAACGCGCGCTTGTATAAGAGCTACATAGATAGGATTCTGTGTGATGGTCGCAATGTGGCGACTAAGAACGTCTGCAACTAAGTTTGCTTTTCCTTGAACAATGGTTGACATTAACTCTTGTATGATAAGGAACCAGCGTGCATGTTTTCTTGAAAGATTCTTTCCTTTGAAGAGGTATAAGATTGGTTGATAATGTTTATATATGTGCATCTAGTAACCAAGGGTGATCTCTTTGACTTTGAAATGTTTGAGTGCATATATAACTGCTGAAGCTTCTATATCAGGGACTGAGTAATTTCGCTCGTGTTTGTTGAGTGTGCAACTCGCATAGGCAATTGGTCTGAGTTTCGTGCCGTGTTGTTACACGAGGACTGCGCCAAGTCCTGTGTATGACGCACAAGTGTAGACTGTGGAAGGAAGCCTGTGGTTTGGGAAAGGAAGGACAGGTGCTTTGGTTAAGGCTTTCTTTAAGTCAGGGGGAGTAATTTGTAGTGTTTTAGTTTGGTGAGTTAAAAAATATGTCAAACAATAGTGTATATATATAAAATGATAAGATAAGAACTGAAGGTGGAGATCTTGCTTGGGTACATGCATGGAGTGGGGGGTCGTTGGCTGTTGATACCGCGACGATCGTTGGCTGTTGATGCAGTGACGTACGGAGCGCGATGCTATGTTGGAGAAGGGCCCCCCCCTACTCGTGCGATGGTGGAGTAGGAGGTCGTCAAACGTGGTGGTGGCAGCGGGCGTCGTGGATGCTGGAGAACGCCTCGGAGAGGGTTTTCCTCGTCGTAGATGCCGGAGAATGCCGCGAAGAGGATTTTCCTCGTAGTACATGCTGGAGAATGCCGCGAAGCAATGCAGTGGTGCTTCTTAATAGGATGCCGGATGAAGAGGGATTTGCTCGTAGTGCTTGTATGATGGAGTGGATCAATGCAGCGGTGTTTCTTAGTAGGATGCTGGACGATGCAGCTAAGAGGGTTGCCTCGTGTGTGATGCTTGGCTATGCAGGGGAGAGGGGTGTGTGCCTCGTAGCGATGCTGGATTTTGGCGAAGATTGGTAGCGTTGGGAGATGGCTATGTTCAAATGGAGTTGCTATCGTAGAGTTGTGCTTCGGAGGAATGGTCGAGTTATGCTTCGGAGTAGTGTTGAAGTGGATTATATCCCACGCTGGTCCACCAGAATGTAGAGTTATTGTTTCTCTCTACATTAAGTAAATAAGTACTGGTAAAGAGGCAAACTCTCTCGTCTACAAATGCAATGCAACCTCGGGAGTAACCTCGGAGGGTTGCCAGATTAAACATATTTATAACTGTACAAGTAGGCTGTTGACATATTCACATTATGTAAAGAAATATAAGTTCAGTACAGGTGTTTCCCCAAATGCTGGCGTCTTCTTTTGATCAAGCAGACGTTCGGGTGTCTGCCCCGAGATGCGGCGAAGCCTATTGTTCGGTTCGGGTGTTGGCTGGAAAAGTCGGTTCCTCTGATCACTTAGGGACAATGGGCTGTCCCTTGGGAGATCCGTGATAATGGCGGATATCTTGAGATTTTCTTGAAGGTTCACGCTCACTCTATATGTGTGCGTGCGCGCGTGTGCACGCTGGACATCAAAGGAGATAACATATTTCCTTCTCTTTCTTCCTCTCCTCCTCCTCCTCTTCTTCCTCTTGTCTTCCTACTCTTCTTCCTTTTCCTTTCCTAGACCCTCTCCTGTTTTTATTTTTCCTCGTTTTTCCCATTTCTCTCTATTCCTTTCCTTCATCTCCATCATCACTCTCACCTTCTTGTTGTCTGGTGCTTCTCAAGACTTCTCCTATCTCCTGTAGTTTCCTCCATCGTCTCACCCTTTCCCCCTCCACTCCCTTCTTCCTCTACCTCCCCTTCACCCTCGACCAGTGTTCCGTGGTTGCGATGTGTCACCCTCACTTGGGTCCAGCGGCACTTCTGATAACCTTTATAAGCGTGCCGTGCCCTTGGCGCCCCACCCCCACCCAAACTCTTCGTCTCTTCGTTCACCTTCTTCTTGGAGCTCGCCTGCCCTTTTGTTTCATCGTTTGCACGGCTTACATGTCCTTTGCACGAGTGCCAGTGCCAGTAA
>NC_134809.1:36125380-36130380 GCF_046742065.1 Oratosquilla oratoria | reverse complement strand
ACCTCTTTTCACCTTTTCCGTTCGCCTGGTGCCATGTCCTCCACCTCTACGTGCCTTTTCCACTCGACCGGCCCTTTTGCCTATTGACCTGACCCCTGCAGCCCATCCCTAATCCTCTTCACCATCGGCAGCTCCCTACTCACCCGCAAGAAGCCTACCCCATCCTGATCCCCGTTCCTGAATCCCCACCCTGAACCACCAAGAAGTCTACAAGTTTTTTTCCTTCGCCTTTATCTCCGGCGCGGTCCACCTTCCTTCGCCGCCGAAAGCCGCTTACCACGTCCTTCCTGCCTGTCTGGCCGGGGCGACAAAAATGTTATTTTGTGCCTTCGTAGGCGACACCGAGGACGCCAGAGCTGTTACCTGGCTGCCAATGTGAGGAGCCCGACCGAAGTCTCCGCGTCCCCTCTGTCTCTCTCTTATCTCCCTCGCCTGAGTAGGGTTAGGAGAGAAGTTGCTTTTGAAAATATTGAAGAAGAGCCGGGACCACAAGTCTGCTTCTGTGTTACATCGTGTCGCGTAATATAGTGTAGTGACAATGGCCCTGCGAATGCACCAAGCACACCTGATCACACACACACACACACACACACACACACACACACACACACACACACACACACACACACACACACACACACACACACACACACAGACATGTTTACACACACACACATATATATATATATATGTATATATATATATGTATATACTATATATATATATATGCATGTATATAAATATATATATATATATATATATATATATATATATATTTGTTGAGACATTCTGACAAGGTGAAGTGAGTGGAAAGATGGACTGAAGTTTTAATCCGAGTTTGTTCTTGACTAGTTTCGCTACAAGTTTTTTTTTTTTAATTATTTTGAAAAAGCTTGTACCGAAACTAGCGAAGAATAAACTCGGATTAAGACTCCAGTCTTTCCTCTTCCCACCTATTTTATAGATATATATAATATATATATATATGTATATTTGTGTATTTCGGAAGTGATCTTTTTCTAATGCATGTAGTATTAAATGCGACTGAATCTCGGCTTTAATGATCTTTTTCTGAAGACTTTCAATTCTTCGAAAGAGGCGTTTCTCATCCTTACTTAAGGAATACAGGAATTCTCCGAAAGTGTAGGGCATGGAGACGAATAAAGTTGATTCTGTTCTTTACTAGCAGGACGTTCCGTAACTCTTGTTACATTTTCAACTAAATACAATGGTTTTTGATACATGGGTTATAAACACAAAAAAACTAACATTGGGCAAGGTCAATAGAATATTACTGAACATCTAAGTACATGGCGCTCCGTGAGGAGCCTTATCGGAGGAGTGGTGAATTATGTCCACTGGAGGTCAGGAGATCACCCCTCTGGATGTTGATTAAGGGCATCGTCATTCTGGTCCAGGATTATGGTGCCTTTAACCAGAAATTTTCTCGTCGGGGGGATTCCACAATGACATCAACACCTACCTTAGACATCCCTGAACACGCCCTACGCTCTCTTCTCCGACTGTGCACTAAAGAAGTACCATTTAGAACCCCAAGAGGACAGATGTATATATATATATATATATATATATATATATATATATGTCTATATATATATATATATGTATATATATATATATGTATATATATATGTGTGTATGTATGTATGTATGTATGTATGTATGTATGTATTTTTATCATTTGACAATTTTTGGAAATAGACTCATCCACTGGGATTCGAACCCTTGCCTAGGCGGCTTACGTCTTATAACGCAAAGGCCTTACTGACCATGCTATCACGACCCTTCAAAACGAAACGACTTGGTTCACGGTCCAGTCGTTCCGCCGAGGGCACTCGGACAGAACATGCTACGTAATGTATTTCATCGAATCCTTTATGCAGGTTAGTCTTCCGACAAGTGTTTTTATCATTTGACAATTTTTGGAAATAGACTCTATTTCCAAAAATTGTCAAATGATAAAAACACTTGTCGGAAGACTAACCTGCATAAAGGATTCGATGAAATACATTACGTAGCATGTTCTGTCCGAGTGCCCTCGGCGGAACGACTGGACCGTGAACCAAGTCGTTTCGTTTTGAAGGGTCGTGATAGCATGGTCAGTAAGGCCTTTGCGTTATAAGACGTAAGCCGCCTAGGCAAGGGTTCGAATCCCAGTGGATGAGTCTATTTCCAAAATTGTCAAATGATAAAAACACTTGTCGGAAGACTAACCTGCATAAAGGATTCGATGAAATTCATTACGTAGCATGTTCTGTCCGAGTGCCCTCGGCGGAACGACTGGACCGTGAACCAAGTCGTTTCGTTTTGAAGGGTCGTGATAGCATGGTCAGTAAGGCCTTTGCGTTATAAGACGTAAGTCGCCTAGGCAAGGGTTCGAATCCCAGTGGTTGAGTCTATTTCCATATATATGTATATATATATGTATATGTGTATATATATATGTATGTATATATGTATATATATGTATATGTATATATATATGTATATGTATATACATATATATGTATGTATAAATATATGTATATATATATGTATGTATTTATATATGTATATGTATATATATATATATATGTATATATACATATATATGTATATATGCATACATATATATATATATATATATATATATATATATATATATAGTGATATTAAGGTTGGACTGATGAGTGGAAAGGTGGTCGAGAAACACGGGTTAGAGCGAGAACACTGTATACTGACGTTTCGACTACAGGGCTTCTTCAAATGAAGACGACTTGTAGTCGAAACATATACATATATATATATATATATATATATATATATATTATACTATATATACATATACATACATACATATACCAAGGCTTTTTCCCCCTTACAAGGGGAGTAGCCAGAAAGAAAAAGGCATAAAATCATATATATATATATATGTATATATATATATATATATATATATATATATATATATATATTTTAACCACAAATCACTTTTAATTCCATGCTATCGCAATCGAAACTGAAGAATCGCTCGATGGCATGGAATTAAAAGTGATTTGTGGCTGAAAAAAGATATTAATTGATCACTGGGAACCATTCCATATATATATATATCTATATATATATATATATATATATATATATATATATACATATATATATATATATATATGTATATTATATGTATACATACAAATATCTATATATATATATATATATATATACAGTATATGTATATATATATATACTCCATATATATATATGTATATATATATATATATATATGTGTGTGTGTGTGTGTGTGTGTGTGTGTGTGTGTGTGTGTGTGTGTGTGTGTGTATGCTGGCAAAATATTTTCTTAAAAGTGTACAAGGCTGATAGCTATGGCACACCGTCATTTATTTTATTTTTGACGGTTTCTATACTACGCACAATATTCGATTGCTTTCTTTGAGTTTTTTCAGGAGAATATCCTGTGAAGCAGCATTACGGAGCTCCCTGGTTCCGTCCTCACAGCTGGTGGTGTCTCCTAAATACCCATTGAGAAGATCTCATGAAGTAGACACTAGGGGTGGTGCCAGGGCTGTTGAGCTGGACTCGGAAGAAATGAAATCAAGCTACCGAGCCGATGCTGCCGCCACTGCTCACGCCAACATTCTCCTTGGTTATGGGAACATTTCATTTCACATTCTTTTGTCTTATTTCAATATATTTTGTTTTATTTTTGTTTTATTTTGTTTTAGTCTTTTTTATTCTTATTTTGTTCTAGTCTAATTAGTTGTGTTTTGTTTTATTTGGTTTTGTTTGGCTTTATTTACATATAGTTGGTGGTCTTACAGACTACTTCCTAGTTGTTTGTGCTTGATATATTTCTTTAAGTTAGGCAATAGTGAGTTTTGAATGATGGACACCTTCAGAATTTTACTTGTATTATGAAATTAGCATAAGGTAGTTCTTTATGGTCAGTTGTGCATATTCGTAAAGCACATTTCTATGCAACCTACTCTTTTTACTCTTTCTACTCTTTCATGCAACCCTCTTTCTTATTTCTCTCCATCGCGCTCTTCTTCCATATCCCCTTCTCTCTCAGTCATTTTGTCTGACTGTCTGTCTATCTGTCTGCTTGTCTGTCTGTCTATCTGTTACTCTCACTATCTCTCTCTCTCTCTCTGTATCTATCTATCTACCTCTCTGACCTTCGAGCGTTCACTCTTGACGTTCCTAAATCCGCGACCAAGGACAATGTATTCAAAATTCCACCCAAACTCTTCTTTTTTTTCTCCTTTGTCCCTCTTCTTTCTTCCCTCTTCCTTTGCTTCTCCTTCTACATTCTTCCTCCTTTCTACTCCCTCTTTCCTCCTTCTTTCTTTCCTTCGGGTATTCTACTTCATCCTTCCTTGACCCATATTCATCTCTACCCCATATATCTCACTCACTCTCTTCTTTTCTCCTTCCTTCTTCCTCGTTGTTCCTTCCCCATCTTTACCTACCATTCCCCCTTATCTCTCCTTCCAACTTGCTCTTTCTTCCCTCCTCTCTTTTTCATTCACCTGTACTTTCCTCTCCTTCTTCGGTTTCTTTCACTTGTATTCTCATGCTTCCTTACCTTATCCTCCTCAGCCCTCTCTCCTCCTGATTTCGTCGTCTCTTATCATTTTTCCTTTTTTTTTAATTCTCCTCTTCTTTTCCCTGTAATTCATCCTCTTTTCTCCGTCCTCTTATCTCCCTTCTTCATCATCCTACTCTAATCTCTCGTGCAGCGTCCGACCAACCGTGCTTTCTTCACTTTCTAACCCTATCCGTACCCAGTCACCCATTTTCCTTATACATATAAATATATATAGTCAGTTGAGCAGTAGTCGTCACTCAGGTAAGGTCAACCGGGTAGCTGCTTTAAATAGTGATATGGCGAGGGGTTGTGTTACCGTGTTCAGCTCCGATGAGGTACAATCTCTACTTAGTAGAATTGAAGCCTTGGAGGATGCTGTAGAGGAGAATCG
>NC_134809.1:36117880-36120380 GCF_046742065.1 Oratosquilla oratoria | reverse complement strand
TAAGAGATGCAGTCGAGTGAGGAAAGGAGTAGTAAAGGTGCTTAAGGAGAAAAGACCTTAAGGGTCGTACTTTAGTCACAAGACTATGGCCTATAGTCCTATAGAGTATGGCCTAGTCCCATGGGCTATATCTCCTCTTCAAGACTTCACAAAATCGTGGTAGTCTTTCCTTCGGCCCCGTAGCTGACTAAAGACGTACGCCTCATCTTCAAGACTTCACGACAAAACGGAAGTCCATCCTGCCCAGTAGCTGATTGAAAGTGTGCCTCTTCCTCAAGACTACACGACATAGCGGAAGTCCTTCCGTCGGCCCCGTAGCTGACTTAAGATGTACGTGTCATCTTCAAGACTCCACGACAACGCGGAAGTCTTTCCTTTGTCCCTGTAGCTGACTGACTGACCTACGTACGTCTCATCTTCAAGACTTCACGACAACGTGGAAGTCCTTCCTTCGGCCCCGTAACTGACAAAAGACGTATTTCTTATCTTCAAGACTTCACGACAGAAAAGAATCTATTGACTCTACAATAAGTGAGTGTGCCCCTATGTCAATCTTCGACAACCAGTGTAGTAAATATTCAAATCCAGTGAAGTAATATTATCATTTTCTCACTTCCTCCCTAGTTGATATTGTATTCTAGTTTTTATATATCATTTGATATTTTATAATCACATTTATAATTAGATAAAGTTCTTAATAATATATTTTTTAAATGGTTAAATGTTAAGCTTATACTGGATAAGAACTATGTTCGTAGGGCACGTCCTAATGTTACCCAAATTTGGCCTCAAATTGTATGTTAGTGTGTGTGTGCTTATTTGTGTACATACGTAAGTGTGTGGCTGAGTATTTGCTTGCCTATTGATATGTGTGTTTATGTTAATATTTTTCCTCCATACACACGTGTAAGTCTGTTGCTTCTTGGTAAATATACAAACGTAATATATAATGTCAATGAGTTTAATAAGCAGCAGCAAGGCTCGCATTTTCTCATTGCTTTGGTTAGAGCAAATGCACCCAATTTCACACATGATATTGACTTACCGGCCAACGCCTCAATTTTCTCACCTGAGACCAACGCTTAAATTAGCACCGGTTGCCAGTAATTCCAAACCTGTCCGCAGTAGCGTCAGTCAGTGCTCAGTGAACCATGAGTTAGCCGAGAATGCAGAGGTCAGTTAGTGGCTAGTCAGCCTTGCGTTTCCTATCACTGCTAGTCAGTCAGTGTTTACCCAACCATGCCTTGCCTGTCAGCGGGAGTCGCTTAGTGGTCAGTAAGCCTTATGGTTCCTGGGAAGTCAAAAAGACGCAACACATCAGCTTCTCCTTCGGCTGAAGGTACGCCACGTTCATTCGGTAGCAGGGGGACCAGCATGTGGCCAGAACTACCTATTTCTGTCAGGTTTATTTATCTAACAATGTTTTCACAATGTATGCCATAGATAATTTCATCCAGAATATATGGGTGGAAATCTAGAATATCTTTTACTGGAACATGGATAAAAAGCCCTCTGACATCGAAACTAAGTAATTTGTTCTAAATGAAAGAATCCTAGATCGTGCCTACTAACGGAGATAGCCGTGTCAAAAGCCATTTCGAAAGCTTACAAGTTACAGAGCCTGATGAGCTGATATTAAGGTCTAAAGTTTTAGCTTTTCTCACAAATATTCTGGATTAAATTATGTATGGTATCTACTAAATTTTGGTTGAATTAATAAGCCCTTGTGTAGATTCTTCTTCTTTCGTTTTCGCAAAATTTTGGTTTGTCCAACGGTTAGCTTTTCTCCCTTGGCGTGCTAACATTTACATGGAATACTTTTGAAGAATTTCTGCTCAAACATATTAAACAGAAACAAAGTGTCTAGTTCAAGTATGTAGACGACTTTCTATGTTTCTGGCCCTGAAACCACCCAGAATATTGGTGAAAAGCTGAAGTATCCTATTCACATTTTTATCCAAGACATTTTTTCTTTTTTTTTTTTCTTTTTTTTTTAGAGTAAATAAGGAACCAGATAATGAGACTAATCTCAAGAATTTTTTATTTGGGTCGTGAGAATTCTAAAGCAATTGGATGTTAGGGTAGTTCTTAAATATAATTTTACTCATCAAGGAGACCTTCATCCAGAATAACCCCCCCTAACAACTAAGGTGTATATAAGATTTCCTGTCACGACTGACAAATCTTATTCAGAACAAACTAGGAAAAACAAGTATTTCCCAGCATAAATATAACGTGAGACCTACCCATGAAAATAATTATTTACGTATGTATATATACATCTATATATATATATATATATATATATATATATTTATATATATATATATATATATATATATATATATCCACACACATATATATATATATATATATATATATATATATATATATATATATACATATATTGAGATCCAAGTTCTTCAGTTTGAAGAATAACTTTTTGTTTCCATAGTTCAAAGTATGAACAAAATCATTCATGATGTCAATCCCATGGACA
>NC_134809.1:36105380-36107880 GCF_046742065.1 Oratosquilla oratoria | reverse complement strand
ATTACCAGCTCTCTAAGACATGGAGATTCTTTCAATAATAGTTTGTATAACTTTTTGCCTTTGTTAGTCTTAGTTACTTCATACTCATAGAAATAACCTATGGAGCCTTTATGCTTAAATATTCACAAGTTTGTTCAAACTTCACACATTATGCGATTTTTCAGCCGCCAGGGTGGAAGTACCCAACTTTTCTCAAGCTTTCAGTACAGTACTTTTTTTTTTTATTTTATTTTTTTAAACAACCTACATTTTTCAAGAATTTGTGTTTTAGGTACTGGCAGTAACCACTACAGTGTTCAACCTCATCATAACAATATTTCTTCATTTAGCTTGATAAAATCGTTTGGTGTCTGTCACAGCAAAAGCTGAGAATTCCACTTTCGTTGCCAAGGGGTTGATTGAGACAGGCCTCAATATCTTCATTACGAGGTTCTTCTCTTAACCGAATATAAATTTTTGTTATATGATCCATATGATCTGAGAAGTCATCATACCTTATCCCAACAAAACCGTATCCACTGTAGAGCAGTGTCATTTGATTCCTGGAGTTGGTGGGAGCAGTGTGGACCCATGTGGCCTTGCTCGAGAATACAGCTTATTGCCTGCATTTCCCCACATTCAGTGCTCGTGTATGCTTTCAATCTGGGAAGTGAGTCGTCATAACAAAAGATTTCAAAGATGGGCTGGTTTCCTTCAGCTGAATGAAGCTGTCTGACATCAGTCATGATGTCTGTAGAAGTCCGGTTGCCGTTGCGGGATTCTTTCCTTCAACCTAGCAGAGCTCTCAATGCAAATTTTATTCCGGTGACGGCAGGTGATTTAATTCAGCTAAAGGAACAGAGTCTGGACAAAAGGGGATCTCCAATGATTGATGATATGGTTTAACGTCACACACTCCCCCCCTATCGGGAGGCTAGGACGGTGCCCCTCACAGAGGGCTTTGTAGCGTGGAATTTAATGAACCATGCCCTTGGTTCAACTTCGCCGGTGGCAGGATTCGAACCGCCCTCACCTCGACCTAACCTTACATGACCTAACCTAACCAAACCTAACCAAACCTAGTCTAACCTTACATAAGCTAGCCTGACCTATCCTAACTTAACCTAACCTAACCAAACCTAACCTAACTTTTGCCAAATATATTTGGGTTTACTGGACAAGTGATATTGTTAAATGTGTATTCATTACTTCATAGTTTTGGTTTTATTAAGAGTGTAAGCCGCTGAGACGTCATCGAAATTTCAGTTATTTATTCATTACCAAGAATTTCTTTCAGTTATCCAAACCATTTATCGATTTGATAATTGTTTCAGTTATTTTTCATATTCATAGATGAGCTTATTCATCTACGGCAGCGGTAATGTGGACACACCTTTGAACCTAGTAAAAATTGACAATTCTTTATTTGAAATAATGGCACACTGTATTATTAAACTAATTGTCTGTTCATTTATTCATTCGATTATTTTTATTCATTTGTCCTATTTATCTATCTCATTGATTAACTGCGCTGAATGGCCTACCGGCTACGGCCTTCAAGCCAAAAATTCCATAAATCAATCAATCAATCATTGATTAACTGATTACATGATCAATTAATTTAGTAGTTCCTTTATCTATCTATTCATCATTATCATAACGAATACAAGACAACTGCCTCCTTGACTTTAGGAGTACCTCTGCTGAATGGACCTCCCAGTCCGTAGAATCACACCATAGCCAAAAGATTCTTCGGCTTACTACAGGGAAATCGATACATTATATCGACATACTGAAAAGGAAACCGCATTGCAAAAGTTCATTCCCTGCAACGATGAACGACGGCAACGGACTGGGCGAGACGGCCCAAAGGCTATTCAGGTAGTCGTTGCAGCGACGGCTTGCGGGGTTCGCGAGGACCAGGTCCACCAACATAGCATGAACCTAGTCAAAGCAGCGACGGGGTGGTAGGGGGTGACCGTAACAGCGGCTCGGATGAATACAGAGTGGCGGCGGGGGAATAGCGGCATCAGCGATGGCGAGAGTGGCTGCAGTGACAGGGGTGGTGGCTGGAATGGTTGCAGTGACAGTAGGGGTGGTGTAAAGGTGACTGTGGCGGCTGATTTGGCTGAGACGTTGTAAAATTGATACTGTCGGGGACTTTCAGCATACAAATGATGTCAGCGGTGGCGATCCTGTCAGTAGTTATGGTAATGGTGGCAGTTCGAAAGGCGGTGGCAGCCGTCAGCGTTGTGGTGCAATATCAGTGGGGGTGATGGCGGTGGCGGTGGCGATGTCAGTGGTGGCTGTGGCGGCGGTGGCGGAGGTGGCGGTGGCGGTGGCGATGTCAGTGGTGGCTGTGGCGGCGGTGGCGGAAGTGGCGGAGGTGGCGGCGTGCCGAATGATGTTTGACCGTGCAATCGGTGCCTTTGCACTTACAAAATTCAGTTGGTGTATCGCTCCGCGTGTGCATCATCACCACCTTGTAACGTTACTAAAGATTGAAAACATTTACTGCTAG
>NC_134809.1:36085380-36100380 GCF_046742065.1 Oratosquilla oratoria | reverse complement strand
GAAGTGCAACATCACCTGTAGGCGCAAAAGCAGTGTTAGATGTGGTGGTGCTGATATAGTGAAACAAGTAATGGTGTTTATCAGGAGTTGGTTGAATTGTTATTTGTGGGTGCCACTCGCAGTGGCAGAAGGTATTCTGATACAGATGTAAGTTAGTTTCCCTTGTAAGTACTGTAATGGCTGTCTGGTAGGTCACAAAGAACATTGCGTTGTTGATATACGACCGAAAGTTCTTTGACTTCCACTGCTCCACTTACAAACGGAGGAAATTGTTGTGTGAGTCACTCGAGTTCCATTTTCTATATACAAAAGCCACAGTCCCCATTATAAAGGGCTAAAGTATACACACACATTCCAAAAGCTTCATTCACACTACAAAACTCTGCGCAATTCTTTGGGAATAAAGAAGCACCTACTACCACCCACCCCCGCCACACTAAGGATAACTTTTTTTGTCACCTATTACGCTTTCTCTTAGCGGAATGAAATCTCTTGGCCTCAAGTAGAATAGGTGTAGGACGACAGCACTATTGAAAAGGTGACCCCGTTCGTCACAGATATAAGTGGAATCTCCTGTCGGTATTCGTGATTAAAGGAAGTGTCATCTGGTAAGGAGAGGATTGATCGAGGTTAAGCTTTACTTCGCTACCGAAGATGTGTCACGGAGGTGAATAGGTTACCCTTCAGGCAGCCAAAGAGAAAGGAAAACTGTCATCCAATACTGGAGGGGCTTTGATCTTGAAACGACGGCAGATTTGCTCAGCCAGCTAAATAAAATCGCCATGAGGAAGCCAGAACAATACAATACAGTGTCATTGAGTCCATTGGTGTGCTGGCAGCGAGTTCCATGTCGATGTTGAGCACAGAGGTACATGAGAAAGATAAAAGATTGTTGTATTCAAGAGGATGTGACAGTAGCAGCCGAGGCTATAACAGCAGCCGCCGAAGGGGGCATCGTCGTGTTGTTGAATAAACCAAGACGACGGGGTAAAGGTGACGGCTTCGGCCGCAGCTAGCTCAGCGCCTTCTCACTGAAGCTCTCCACTGTTCATTTTTGTTTTTCTTTTTTTACGGTAGTAATATCGTGGCAGTTATTGTTTGAAAAAATCGCTCCCTTTTTAACGGCAGTAACATTGTAGCAGTTTTCATTGCCCAATTTTTCACTCATTTTTTAATTTATTTATTTTACGAGCATCGGGGTGCGCCCGACCACGATACGCGGGGTCTCGGTCCTTCGGGCGAGCTAGCTTCGCTCATAGGCGCTTCTGGCGGCCAGCCTAACGAGCCATGTCCCGCTCTCAGCCAATCAATCGTCTCCGTTGCCGTGACGTCACTGTCGGCCAATCATTCGTCTCCGTTGTCATCATGTCACCATTCTCTCAGCCAATCAGGGATCGGAGGAGACGTGTCCCCTTGAGGAATTTCCGGTTTCCGATCCCATTTAGATCCATATCAACAGGAATTTTTTCATTATTGTTTAGATTTAATCATTTTTTATTTATTCGTTTGTTCATTTATCAATTAATTTATTTATTTCTAAACCGTTATCTCGGTCTCACTCGGTCTCATTCCTTTACATTGAACGAGCACGTGGAATGATTCCTGGGGAGGTAAATCGAATCACTTCCCTGGCAGATGCCGAAGTCCTTTGGAGTCTCTAGTCCACAAATTTCAGGATGTGAGAAGACGATAAACACTAAACCACCACGAAATGTTATTAGAAAAAAAAAAAACAATAGCAACGAAGGCACTTGAGTAACAGAACAATTAAGTATTTATTTTAAGTGAAAGTTAAAATCTGAAGACAAGAAAATCACGTGAGAAATAACAACCCTTAACTAACAGTTTATGTGTAATGTGGATAAACTAGGAGGAGGAAAACGGATAAACAAGGCCACTCACGAAAACAAATTGGTAAAAGTCCATATTACACACCAAATTAAAAATTTGAAAAGATGACCTACAATTCTACCAAAAAAGTGGAGGAAAAACAGATAAACAAGGTCACACACGAAAACAAATTGGAAAAATCCCGATTGGCACTACTAATTCAAAAACCCAAAAGGTGACCTAAAATTCTATGAAAAAAAAACTTTCAAAAACCCAAAAGGTGACCTAAAATTCTATGAAAAAAAAAACTTTCAAAAACCCAAAATTTGACCTAAAATTCTAAAAAAACAAACAAACAAACACCAGACATAGAACGTATTTCGCGTAATGTGAATAAACAAAAGGTGGAGGAAACAAACAAACAAGGTCACCAAAAAGAACAAATTGGTAAAAGCCCGTACTACACACCAATTCTGAAAAGGGGAAACCTAAAATCCTAACAAAAACCCCGCGCCATACATAGGATGTACTACCTATAAAAACCACTTATATACCTTGTGGGAAAAAGTCTCCGAGAAGGAGACGGATAGCCGACTACCGACTCGAACGAGATTGAGGAAGAAGAAGAGACGAGAGAGGTCTGAGCCTCTCTTTCAAGTACTCTCAATTGACCTGGTAAGTCAATGGCGCTGAAGGTACAACTAAAGGAAGTTTTTTCTATTCCACTCTGGATAACAGCAAACAGCATATCCACTTACATAACCTTAAATTATACACACAAGAATATTATGTACGTAATCCAAAAACCTAAATACTAACACACAGAAAATAAAAAGAAAGACATCAAGATAATTACTGGTAACTCGAGTACGCAAATGCGCAAGTCCAGCCAGCCGGTGATGGAAACTATTACCATACGTCTACAATTAAATACAATACAAAAATTGGAGTACGTCGCAGTGTACTGGCATAGAGTTACTATGGTATAAGCTGTAATAAATAAAGCTGGTCACATTATATCAAAGAAAAAGTAAAGTACTAAGAAAAGAAACATAACAAAAAATACACTTGGGTAATTTACACCCATATACACTACGCTCGCGGCTTACTTGACCTGAGGGCAGGGTATGGAAACACCCGCGGTGATCTGACATATGTTGACCTTCTAGGTGTGACACTGGTATACACAGCAGGTCGCGTGCTCGCCGCCGTTGGTTCGAGTCCTCGGGAGTACCACGTTTCAATTTCTGCATGTGCCTCCACGGTTCTTCCAATGTTGATGGCTTAGAATTAAAGTGCATTGTGGTTGATAAAAATGTATCTAGTCACTGGGACCCAATCAGTGTTGTACAAATACTTTCCCGCGTTCGTAAACTTACTAATGTGCTATCATAGTAGAGATGGGTTGAATACAAACTTTCGTGTATATGTATGTAACTCGAGCATACAAATATATAAGAAAAGTTGCGCTCAACTTATATCTCTCTTGGTGGTGTATTGGTCTAAGTCAATACGGCACTGGTTACGTGCTCGCCGCCGTTGGTTCAAGTCCTCGGTCGTACCACGTTTCAGATTCTGCATGTGCCTCCACGGTTCTTCCGATGTTGATGGCTTAAAATTAAAGTGCATTGTGGTTGATAATACACACACACACACACACACACACACACACACACACACACACACACACACACACACACACACACACATATGTATATATATATATATTTATATATATATATGTATATATATATATGTATGTATATATATATATATATATATATATATATGTATATATACCCAGTATATATATATATATATACCCATTATATATATGTATATATATATACATATATATATATATACCCAGTATATATATGTATATATATATATATATATATATATATATATATATTTATATATATGTATAGATATACATATATAGATATATATATATATATATATATATATATATATATAATATATATATATATATTTGCATGCGTGCGTGTGTGTGTGCATTTGTGCGTATGTTTGTGTAATGTCATGTTAGAAATAGGAGATACAGGGAAAACGGTGATAGCGTTAGAGGTAGTGACTGCCGGAAATGACACTGATGTCAGAAACAGCAGCCTCAGTGAATATCAGGAGTGGGTGACGGTAGCAGTGTTTACTGTTTAAAGTGGAAATGGGCGAAAGTAGTAGGTGTGGCCGGACGACGGGTACTTGAAATCGTGAAGTGGAAGTAGAGGGGGAGGGGAGACTGGGGAATGCAAGGCGAGTTCTTGAATCTATCGCCACCTCCTCCTCGAGGCGGTGCAGCATTTCGCTCTCTTGGTGGAAAGGTCCGGTCTGGACCTGTTCCTCGCTTGTCAGAGGAAACAGCATGTCAGAGTCATGTGTCCAGTAAATCTTTAATGCTTTACCTGTCGCTTCTCTGTGATGCTTCAATATATATTTGCGCTCTACCTTGCGAATTATTCATATGCTGAAACTTCCTCACTTAAATAGTTATTGGGTAATATACCATTCACTAGATAAGTTCGAATCTAAATATGATAATTGGAAATCAAGGATGTAGATTAACTTGGAACTGTACATGGATTTTAGTCTTGATATGATGAAGAATTAGAGTATAGGAGACTGGACGTATACTACAAGTAGGTAAATACGATTAGGTTCATACATTTGCATAAACACGCCCGCGCTTGCGGCGCAGTGAGCTTGTGGGCCGTCAAGTTACTTTGGTACCAGGTTCGAGTCCTGACCCTCCTAGTGGAACAATGAATGAAACTTAACTGTAACTAATCCACCCAAGACTGGAATATATACCAGTGGTATGATCCCTGTACAGAGTGAAAGATACAAGAAAAATCGAGAGGATACAAATGGCAGCTGATAAACCTGCTAGATAAACCATACAAGGAGAGACTGTCAATATTGAAATATCGAGGAGGTATTGATAACTAGATCATAGTTTTCATGTTACTGAAGGGGACAGAGTACACTGATAGAAGAGGGTCTCTATCTACATCTATCTTCTTCCCTATCACAAATGAGGTTGCCAAATTAAAGGGACGTACCCACTCCTACCATACCTAATTTCATATTTTGCTTTATATAAGCACTCAATAGCAATACAATGTGAAAGCAATCTATCATACGGACAATACATAGAAACTAAAAGGAAGTAACACGTCTGAAAGATGTCAATAGTTTTCCGTATAGATACATCAACTCATGAAATAGCTTAGAAGATAATATAGCCTAAACTAGAAACATAAATGAATTCGGAACTAGTTGTCTGTTGGAGAAAAAGAAATAGTGTCCCTCGAGTGTAGCTCTTTTCCTGTGTATTACAATTAGATGAAGATAAAGAAATATAATCAAGTAAACAAACATGTACAAGTGCACACGCACACAGATGCACACACGCACACACACACACACACGCGCATACACAGACACACACACACTCACACAAGTTGGAACCATGTGTGAATTTGTAGGGAGAGTAAGGGACAGGACCCTATGAACGTTGCTCCTTTCAAGTATATTACAAACTGGTAAATATAACTAAATAAATACACTCGCGCATGCACACACACACACACACACACACACACACACACACACACACACACACACACACACACACACACACACACACACACACACACACACACACACACACAGAAGAGTGATAGATGTATGGAACAAATTGGATAAAGAAATAGTGTGTGCAATCACAATACAACAATTTAAGAACAAACTGATCTTGCAAGATACAAAAACGGGTCACCAGGAGCATAGCTCCCCTTCCCGTATAATACAACTAGGTAAATACAGCTAGGTAAATGCACACACACACACACACACACACACACACACACACACACACACACACACACACACACACACACACACACACACACACACACACACATCGTGTGGTGACAACTAGAATAATCATAAAAATCATATGAAGTCGCCAAAGGTCTAATCGAGACGTAATCAGGCATTTCCTTTAATTGAGTAATATTGCCTAGCGGCAGCTGGAATAAGGTTATGAGTCGAGTAATAGATTCCAAAGAACTCACAGTCAGGAAGATATTAAGATTATGACATTAACCCTTTCACTGAGGTGACACCTTTTTCTTGTTGGCACCAGATGATTTTATTCACAGTGTCACATTTGGGATAGAATGGAGTACACGTAAATCGAAACTCAAATTTAACCCCCGCAATTCTTACCCCTAGGTGGAATAAAATTCTAGAGTGCTACCCATATTGAAATCTAGAAGTGTTATTCTTGTGAATGCTATGGAACGATACATTCTTACGACTGCTTCCTTCTTTGGACAAATGAGATTAACTGTGAGGAGTCCTACCATTATCTGAATAAAATATCCTAGCAATCTAAGTAATAGAAAAAAGTGATTGCAATACACACGAAAGTACTTTCAAGCCCTGAACTGAACATAACCATCTCCCTGTTCAACAACTGTGTGTATATTCACTTGGTCTTTGGATCACGTGTTGGACTCGTGATCGACAGCTATTTCCCTCCTGGAAGAGAGCTCAGAGCTGTGTGTGTGTGTGTGTGTGTGTGTGTGTGTGTGTGTGTGTGTGTGTTTGTGTTTGTGTTTGTGTTTGTGTTTGTGTGTGTGTGCGTGTGCGTGTGCGTGTGTGTGCGTGTGCGTGTGCGTGTGTTGTGTGTGTTGTGTGTGTTGTGTGTGTTGTGTGTGTTGTGTGTGTTGTGTGTGTTGTGTGTGTGTGTGTGTGTGTGTGTGTGTGTGTGTGTGTGTGTGTGTGTGTGTGTGTGTGTGTGTGTGTGTGTGTGTGTGTGTTTGTTTGTTTGTTTTGGGGTGGGGGAGTCCTAAAGGTGACTCCAAGGGTCGAGAAGTATGCCTTCATTTCTGACACACAGGTATGATTTACCTTCACCTACACATGAATGACTGGATGGATACACAGAGGGCTTTAGTGCAGTGGTCGGTAACCTGAGCCTCTTTCAGACCACAGCCCTTTCAGAACCCGACACTTCTTACAAAATCATGATTCCATCAAAACGAAACCGTCATATAGTGTAAACCTGTAAAACATTCAACTTCGAAAAGATCTGTAGCTATCAATTGTTATGATTCGTAGAAATCTCTTTCCTAATTTGATTTTTTTCTTTGTATTCTGGCTCCGAAAGCACAATACTTATATAAAATAAAATAAAATTTTCTAGCTATAAGGGTTGTCGACCTCTGCTTTTGTGCAAGAGTTGTGTGTACGAGTATATGGGAGGAATATGTTGGATTACCTTTGCTTGTGTGTGTGTTCCTCCATAAACCATCAGGTGGGCCTAGTAAGATATAAACTTACCTAGTAGATAAGTATGGAATCTACTAGCACTCATTTATGCATCCACCCTTGGGATTTGAACTGAGGTCATTTATGTAATGACATTAAAAACTGATACAGTGTAAGACCTTGGTCAATGAGGGTACAAAGTACAGTTGTTGTAGGAAGATATTGCGCCTTGCTGAATTAAGATGCTTCATTACCATTGTTCATACTAATACTAGAAGAATGGAAGATAATGATAGAATATTGAGATTTCCCAGAACTGATATAGTTCACGTTGTATTAGTTACAGACTCAATTTACGCACACATGTTATAAAATAATGGAAAAATTATCTCTAAAGCACTGTGCGATTTAGTGTTGATTGTTATCCAGACTTGCCTCTAACTTTTAAACTGAACTCGTCTATCATACATTTACTTGTTCATCATTTCTCTCTTGTGAGGTATCATTTAGATCATGACGGTCGAGGGGTTACTTGAAATGATAGGCTTGTATTCGTGTTGGACTGCAGATCAAGCACTGTGAAGTCTTGGCAGCGCGGACGCACACATCTGAATCCCAGTAAGGGTTTCGGAGGTTGTATATATCACAGATTTTTTCATCTACACTTAGTACTGCGTCAACTTTTGCTTATTGAGCACTTGTTCAGGTGATGCCTAGGAGAATGGAGTTCTTACTACATTAGAATATCCTGTCTGAGAATGAGGAAATCAGAGTAATGCAATCGCGAGTCTCACGGCATAGAATATTAAAACATGGCTGCAGTCTTTCAGCATCTTCAGCACAGAGATAATTGATACCTTAACTCATGAAGGCAGCATGTGGATACTGCCTTTAGCTGAATAAATTCGCCTGATGTTAGCCAGACCGAAATCTATAGAAGTGCCATCGCAACGAAGAAGTTCATAGAATAACAGAAAAAGATTATATTATCATATTCATAAACTGCATTGCCAACGCCACTTCACGGTAGCTTTGTTAGCCTGTACGCAACAACGATTACGTGCTCGAATTGACAGGAGTGGTCGCATAGGGAGCGTACATGTCGTTGGATGAGACTGTCTTGCGAGGTCTCGTTAACGAGGGTTGGATTACTTTACCCGATAACGACCTCGTTGATCATCCATTACGGTGTTTGGTCCTTCCTGTGCCTGCACCACGTCAGAGTATGCGGGCAGTCAACCGTTCAAATTTATCAACCCCTTTGGTGCAGAAGGCGTGCTACAGAAATGAGTGCAAAGAATTTTACATCAGGCAAAATCAGGTAACATTTACCCACCCCGGAAGGAAGGAGTTAATCGAGAAGGGCTTTAATGGTATGCTGTCCTCTCCAGCTCGTCAGAGGTGATGAATCTCCCGAATCTTTGCCCGTGCTTGCCGCGCGGTATATACAGTAAAATATTTTGGTAAACTTCGTTGAGAAAATAAGACACACACACACACACACACACACACACACACACACACACACACACACACACACACACACACACACACACACACACACACACACATACACATACACACATACACACATACACACATACACACACACACACATACACACATACACACACACACACACACACACACACACACACACACACACACACACACACACACACACACACACACACACACACACACACACACACACACACACACGCACACGCACACGCACACGCACCCATACGCAGAGAGAGAAAGAGATAGATAGATAGATAGATAGAGATAGATAGATAGGCAGAGAGAGAAAGAGAGAGAGAGAGAGAGATAGAGATAGAGATAGAGAGGGAAGGGAAAACAAAGAAAATGTAGTTACAGCATCCACCCCTTTTGCTGCTGTGTATTGGTGGGTTTTTACTTCCCTCAGTTGAAGAAAGTCACCTAGATGCAGTTAGAATGATGGTACAAGTCGTCATTAACAGGGAAAGGTGTAAGCGAAATGGGTTTGACCCTTTTTCTGCGACCAAAGAAAGGGGAGTTCGTGTTATTCTTCGTGGTATATACATAAGATCGTCTGGCGGCAGCTAGAGTAATGGTATAAATAGTCTTTAGCAGTGACATGGTTAAATAAAGGGGATTTAATTCTTAATTCGCTGTGCATGGAAGCGATTTCCCGTCGGTGGAATAAAATCACTTGGAGGCAGACATAATAAATGTAAGTCATCATTAGCAGTGACAGGGCTGAAGATCAATGCATAGTGAGTGCGCTATCCACATGAATGCTCTCGACGCTGACGCTGCAGTAGGGAATGGATGAAGAAAATGTGTTGCGGATGGGGAACGTTGGGGAGGGTGAGGAGGAGGAGAATCGCTGCTTTGACGCGTTTCGCCTCTCGCCTTTTTCACTCGTTTGAACCACTTCTTTTCCGGGTGTCTCTTCCTCCCCCCCCCACATTTCCCTTTATTCCACCTTTCGCCACATTATTTCATTCGTCTCCACAACGACCTACCCAATCGCAAACGAAGGGATCAGGCTGTTCCGATGAGCCCCGTCCCTACCGGGTTGTTAAGTTTCTTTTAATTCAAGCTGCCGGCTGGACGTTGGGTTCTTCATCTCCGTGGCACCGACACAGCAGCTCCCCGTTGGCAGGTAAGGCGCTAAACAAATAAACAGGCTGGCGTGCAACGAATAGGTTGTCACTGGCGATACCCCTGATGACGTTTTTGTTTGTAGCTGTTGTTGTATTTGGTCATTTTTTGTTCTTGTTCGCGTTCTTGCCGTAGCTCGCCATGGCTTCTTGTTTGCTCTCATGTCTCTCTCACTTTATTCTATTTTTTTTTTTCCTACCTTTCTACCTCGTGCCGCTGGGCGAGTCTGCGGTAGTAAGTTTGAAGGTGGAAACGATGTTATCAGCGCTTGACCGAAATAATGAAGTTGGGAATAGTGGTGGTTGTGATGGTGGTTGTGATGGTTGTTGTGGCGGTGGTAGAGGTGGTGGTTGTAGTGGTGATAGTGGCAATGGTATTGGTGGTGGTTGTAATCGTGGTGGTTGCGGTGGATGTGGTAATGGTTGTTGTGACGATGGTGGTGATAGCGTTGGTAGTTGTGGTTATTCTGATGATGGTGGTATTGGCGGAGGATATTGCATGGCTGAGGAGGTATGCTGGTGGTGATAGTGGGTGTTAGAAAAAGTGGCTACAATGATGGGATTTACAGAGACTGATAATAACAATAATGACAAAAGTTGTAATAGTGTGGTGAAGTGATGGTTAAGTTATAAGTGAGCCTGAGGTTAGTTTATTTATCTATTTATTTATTTCAAATCTGTTCACACATTGTGTGAAGAGTTTCTCGCGGTTGAATGTGATCACCTCGCGTCAGCCAAAATAAATGTATTATTGCGGATAGCCAAACCTAATCCATGGTATCTATTCGACTTAAGCAATCACACCGTTCGTTGTTTTTGCATTACCAGACTTCTGTTTGATAAGATAATTTCTATACAGAATTTAAGTGAATTAGTGAAAACAGAAATATACTAAGCAACAAACAACGAGAGATATATTGACATTGTTCTGATACTTCGCGGGTTACAATTGGGCGTCGCGTCGGTCCGTAATACAGTAGCTGATGTTCTGTAAGGCGTTTATGGTACTTTAACATTACACTTTCGTGATAGGGATTCCTTCTGCCAAATGAAATCGCCTGATAGCAGCCTTGATAATAAATGGCCAGTGTGGATTTAATTACAACGAAAAGAGCTCAAATGCTACATGACCACATGGTTGACGACTGTCATGGGGACTAGTAGTCGTGTGTGTGTGTGTGTGTGTGTGTGTGTGTGTGTGTGTGTGTGTGTGTGTGTGTGCGTGCGTGCGTGTGCGTGCGCGCGCGTGTGTGTGTGTGTGTGTGTGTGTGTGTGTGTGTGTGTGTGTGTGTGTGCGCGTGTATGCGTGTGTGTGTGTATGTGTGTGTGTGTGTATGTGTGTGTGTGTGTGTGTGTGCGCGCGTGTGTATGCTTGTATGTGTATGTGTTTGTGTGCTTGAGTGCGCGTGCTGTCCATGTAAGTGCGTTGGTGTGAATGTGCGCCTGTGCGCACGCGCGCCCGAGAAAAAAGGGGCGGGTTGAAAATCGGGGTTAGGCTTGCAGTTGATACGTATTACTCTGGCGATGACAGCGGTAGGGCAGTGATAGGCAATAATTATATACGACAGACAATAATGACAATAATTCTTTTGTATTTGTAAATGTACCAATGATAGGTAGCATAATGGATATGAAAAATCGTTGTTTTTATTCTGTTATGCTGGAGGTAGGAATATTGATAAAGGAGCCTATAACTGTGTGCCTTATTATTCTTTGGTGTAATAGATTCTCCCGGCTTGGACCACGAGAAGTGTACATGTCTTCATCAAAAGTAGAAAGGTTAAATTAGTTGTGTTGCAATAGAGGATTGGGTAGTTGGTGTGACTGTGGTGGTGGTAGTTCTGTTGGTAAAGGTTGAAGTGTTAATTGAGGGTCGCTTTCGTCTTAGAGCGTGGCATACTGGCCCATGTTTACGTTCGGCGCGCTGTTATGGCTGCTCTGCACACGATTGTGCCCACTGGGCTGGTGGTGGTGGCAGGTAGTGGGATCTGGTGGGAAGTAGATGGAAGGAGCAGGGAGGCAGGAGTTGACATGGGGGAAAGGCGACGCAAGGGAAGAGGAAAGTGAGGGAGGGAATGGGGCTGGGGGTGCTTTGTGTACAGTTAGAGGATTGACGTAATAACTCGAGTCGAAACGTCGCGCACGTGCTAGACCGCGACGAGACGCACAAAGTAGAGGAAACGAAGAAGAATTGACGAGAGCAACGGAAAAAGAAAGAAAAAAAAAAGGAGATGGAAAGGACGAATTGAACAGAAGTACAGATGGACAGCGATTAGAAAAATAGAGCCAACAGAGAAATATATGTATAGAAGTAAAGTACAATGGTATTTATCACCTTTATGTCTTTTATGTCTTTCGTTATTGCTAAAATGACATCAATCCTATTAAAAGAGAAGTAAAATGTATATGGAATTATTCTAAATATTTGTATAGATCTGATGCGTCATGGGTTAGGTTCGGATGTTCGTCATATATACCTGTCTTAGGACCAGAATGATCATGTGGTCAAATACACTGTATCTAGCTGCTCATCTCAATTGGTGACTGATTACCTGTATATCACTAAAGTTATATATATATATATATATATATATATATATATATATATGTATATTTTATATATATTCGTGAAGTAAGGAAGCAGGTTTTCTTTGATGCATGTAGAATTAAATACGACAGCATTCTGACAATTGTTAAACTTTTTCTTAATGTTTTCTATTTGTCTTATCAACTTTTTTCCAGTTGTAGGGTGAGCTGATACAAGTTCTCCAAAGTTTTCCATTTAATATTCTCGAGCTTTCGTCTTCAAAGAGACATCATCAGGATATATTAGTTCATACACAAAACTCTTACTATTAGAACGTCTAATCGTAATCTATTCTAATCTAACTTAACCTAATCCAGTCATAGTCTATATTAGAATCTTAGGGAAAAAGTGTAGACATTTTGGAAGTAGACATTCTGTAACTTCCTTTGTTCATATATTTTGTTCGGGACCAGTTATGGACCAAATGGTCTTTTCCAGGCTGGTCTTTCATAGTCCACCATAGTTCATCAAAAACAATTGTGTTCCGACAGTCCTCCACCTTCTTTTTAATCTCCAGGTGATCTGATATTACAAAGTAAACTTTGGGTGCAAAGTTAGTTTCCATTATTTCTCGGCCATCTGGTTGCTCGAAGAAGTTATATCTCAGACGATCTAGAGTCTCCCTGTATCCATTTCTCACGAACATGTACCAATGTATATGCTATTTTTATACACACACAAACGCACACATACACACACACACACACGCACACACACACACACACACACACACACACACACACACACACACACACACACACACACACACACACACACACACACACACACACACACACACACAATGTTTTGAGGAAAGCGAAAAAAACAAACAGATTTCGAAGATATAGATCTAGAAGTGTGTGAGATGTTCAATCTTTTGGATTCACCGGATGTGACAAAAGCTTCAGGACCTGACGGGATCTCAAACTGGATACTTAAAGAATGGAGGCATCAACTAGCGGATAAGATTCATACTCTTATTATATGTTCGTTGAGAGAAGGCATTGTGCCTCATGATTGGAAAAGAGCAAATGTAGTGCCAATTCACAAAAGTGGAGACAAGGAGACACAACTAAATCACAGGCCATTATCACTGACCAGCACAGTAGTGAAATTATGTGAAATGATCCTGTAAGATCAATGAGCCAAATATCTTGGAAGAAGTGAACATTCTGACGGACAGTTTGGCTTCCGATCTGTTTGTATATATATGTAATATATGTATACATACATACATACATACATACATACATAGATACATACACACACACACACACACACACACACACACACACACACACACACACACACACACACACACACACACACACACACACACACACACACACACACACACACACACACACACACACACACACACACACACACACACACATATATATATATATATATATATATATATATATGTAAATATATATATGTAGATATATATATGTAAATATATATATAAATATAATATATATATATGTAAATATATATATGTAAATATATATATGTAAATATGTATATATATATATATATATATATATATATATATATATATATAAAGACGAGAAATATTTATTAGAGAAAAAACATCAGGTATTATAGTAAAAATATTGGTGAAACAGAAACAGTAACATGAAATAAAACCCTATTACTAAGTGAAGAAAAGTGTGCAATTTAGTAAGATTGGAGAAGTACAAGCCAACTGTTCACCAACTTTAGTGAAGACAGTCTACGCCAAGTTTAAATGAATTGGCTGTAGCTGTTGTCACCATAACTCTTCATCTGGTCTCCTGCTCGTACTTGAAGGAATTCCCTCAAGCCCCGGTGTGTACCTCAGTGTAACCACCAGGGAAGGCTTCTGACGAACATTGGTGAAAATTGCAGATGAAGTCTCATGGAAAGGAATTGAAACCGCGACTTTGAGTACAGTTGCAGACAAAAACTTAATCACTATTCCTGTGAGACAAACGCAAGGGAAAATAATTTCCCCGGTCGTTCAGCTTCGAAACCCGTCAACAATCTTGCCTCTATCTAAAGGTGCTGTCCCAGTGTTCTGACACTCGGTTTTCGGCCCGAACCCAATATAATTCTCGATGACCTTTGTATTTCCTTCAGCTTTTTAAATAAAGTAAAATGCTAACCGCTGACTGTTCTCTCTTGCTAGTACTACTATATAATGCGGTGACAGAGGATTACCACACTGAAATCAGTTCAGTATTTCCTCCCAGGGATGTATGAACGGGCTTGATGTCCATTACTAGATTCCCAGTGTATAATAGTTATCATGACTATTCTCTTACGTTAACGTCTGCATTTCGCCTAGATTCGTTTTAACATAATGTCTGAAGACATTTTATGTTCTCTAATAATGCATTCAAGATAAAACGAAGAGAATGTTGTGGTTTACATCCTCGTCTGGTCGAATGTTGTTGGAACCACTGTATACGTCTATGGAATGAAGAGTATATTTGTCTGCAAATGAAACTATAACATTTAACCCTATGTACTCGGTTAGCCGGAGCTCTGGGCAGCCCTTGGGAACTTTGGTTGGTACTCACGAGGCGGCGTAGCGAAGAAGTCTTATTTTATCTTGGGCATTGTCGCAGTCTCGAGGCCGTGAGG
>NC_134809.1:36072880-36075380 GCF_046742065.1 Oratosquilla oratoria | reverse complement strand
GATGGCAAACCCAGCAGCAGATACAGTGAGAGGGAGGTCAGAAGCACGAAGAAAGACAGACTGGGTCAATGAACGAAGGAGGAATATCTATAGAGCGGCCAGCAAGATAATAGGGTTATATAGTGTCTCTGAGAAAGAGTGTGTACCGTCTATACCAGAAACTTTTGATATCAAAAGTCAATAAGCCCTTTTCTGTGTTCTTTCCTCCTATTCCTACCTTGTATCTCTCCATGTTGGCAAAAATTGGCAAAAAAAAGGAACTTTTAAATCGAAAGATCACGTTATCAATCCTAAGATTTACGTTGTCTTCAATGAGACAGAAACGCATAAATTGAGATCCCTCGCTTTCTATCCATTTTGCTTCGCCGCCGTCGTCGTCAGCACCTCCGACATCATCGCCACCTCTACCTCCATCTCCACCTCCATTGTCCCACCTGACCATCTCTCCATCTCTGCCCTTGGACTCCATCTCACTTTGCTCGCCTCTTCATTAACCCCTCCACATCTCATATTCCTCTGTCTATGCGATCCGGTTGATCCTTGCCTTCCTCCGGTCCATCCGTCCTCTAACTATGACCTCCACTTCGTCCTCCTCTATTACCAAAATCTACTCTTAACGTTCTCTCTCTCTCTCTCTCTCTCTCTCTCTCTCTCTCTCTCTCTCTCTCTCTCTCTCTCTCTCTCTCTCTCTCTCTCTCTCTCTCTCTCTCTCTCTCTCTCTCTCTCTCTCTCTCTCTCTCTCTCTCTCTCTCTCTCTCTCTCTCTCTCTCTCTCTCTCTCTCTCTCTCTCTCTCTCTCTCTCTCTCTCTCTCTCTCTCTCTCTCTCTCTCTCTCTCTCTCTCTCTCTCTCTCTCTCTCTCTCTCTCTCTCTCTCTCTCTCTCTTCTGTCTTCCTTATCTGTGTATGTGTGTGTGCGTGTGTGCGTGTATCTTTTTCTGTTTGCCTACCTGTTTGTATTCTGTCTGTCCGTCCGCTTGTCTGTCTGTCTATCTGTCTGCCTGCTTTTTCTGCTTGTCTGTGTGTCTGTCTGTCTATCTGTCTGCCTGCTTTTCTGCTTGTCTGTGTGTCTGTCTGAATCTGTCTGTTTGCCTGCCTGTTTGGGTGTTCTACTGTCTGTCTGTTTGTCAGTCTCTATCTATATGTCTGTCTTTGTCAGTCTGTCTGTCTGCCAGTCTATCTACCTGTCTCTGTTCGTCTCTGTCTGTCCGTTTGTCTGTCTGTCTCTGTTAGCCTGTCTGTTTCTGTCTGTCTATCCATCTCTGTCTGTCTGCCTTCCTGTCGTTCTGCTTGCTCACCCTTTCTCTCTTCTCCTTTCCCTCCTCCTCCTCCTCTTCTTCCTCCGCTTCCTCCTCCCTCTTCTTGTCTTCCTTCTCCTCCTTTTCCTCCTCCTCCTCCTTCACCTCCTTTTCAGCATTTCCTATTCCTTCGTCTCCTCCTATTTCTCCTCCTCCTCTACCCCTTGCTTCTTCTCCTCCTCTTTGTCCTTCTCCTCTACCTCTTGCTTCTTCTCCTCCTCTTTCTCCTTCTCTTCCTCCTGTTTCGACCCATCTTCCCTTCCCCACCTTCACCCTTCCTTCCTTTCTTCCCCTCATGTTCTCGTTGCAACTCTTCTTCCGCGCTATACCTCACATCGTTCCTTTCATTCTTTCTCATAAATTCTTCTTTTCGTCGCATGTCACCCACTATCTCCTCTCATCGGACCACCATCTTCTCTTTCTCTCACGTCCTTCCTCCCTTCGTACCTTCCTTCTCTCCTCTTCCCTTCCTCTATTTCTTTCCTCTCAACCCCTATCTCTAACCTCCATCTCTAACCTCTCTTTTTCTACCCTCCATTTCTCTCTTATTTCATCTACTTCTCTCTTCGTCTCTTCGTAATTCCTTCCCTCTCTCCTTACTCTCTACCTCCCCTCCTTCCTGCCTCCCTTCCCCCCCTCTCCCCCCTCTTTCCTTACTTCCTTCCTCATCTACAAGTTCTCGGCTGAGGAGCTTCGCTTGTAACCACTCGTTTGAACTTTCAACTCCACGTCTCCTCCTCCCTTTTCTCCTCCTCTTCTTCCTCCTCTTCCTTTTCTTTATATTTTTCCCTGTTCTCGTTGTCTTCCTACCCAACCTTCTCCTCCTTTTCTCTCTCTTTCTCTCCAACATCTTTTGCTTCATGCTCCTCTCCCGTTCCCCTTCAACCGCTCTATTTTTTCAAATCATTCATCACCACTTCAGTCTCCTGCAATCCTTTTCCCACTGCGTTCCTTTTCTTTCGGTGTCCTCCTCCTCCTCCTCTTCCTCCTCCTCCTCCTCCTCCTCCTCCTCCTCCTCCTCCTCCTCCTCCTCCTCCTCCTCCTCCTCTTCCTTCGCTCTATCCACTTACTCTCTTTTTTGCTTCTCATTTTAATTTCCCCCCTACCACTTCTGATTTCCTCCACCACCTATTCTCTCCGTTTTTTCCCTCATCGTCGTTTTTATTTTGTTTTATTTTATTTTATTTTATTTATTTGTTTTTTAT
>NC_134809.1:36052880-36055380 GCF_046742065.1 Oratosquilla oratoria | reverse complement strand
TAACAGTAAGTACCATTACAAATTATTTGGAAATTCGTCAGGAAATAGTTTGAATTTGGAAGTGGGTAGAAACAAATTCACCAACCGTGTAGTTAATGAATGGAACAAACTTCCTGCAGAGGCAGTGCAATGTAGTTCAGTTCGAAGCTTTACGATTCGTTTAGATAAACACCTAAGCAAGAGGCTGTAATGCCTGCCAGTTATTTGGTATTATTTGTTTGTTTGGTTGTTATTATTTGTTTATTATTATTTGCTTGATTTTCATTTATTATAAGTTATCTGTCAGTTTATTATTATTTACTATTTACCTGTTTGTTTATTATTTAACTATACCTATGCATTTATTTATTTTATTCATTATTGTTGATATTATGATTTTTATATATTTTTCTTTTATTTTCTTAATATTATTATAATTTTTTCCGCATCCGACCTAGATATGGACCAAAAGGTCTTCTGTCGGCATGCTCCTCCTTTGTAATCCTTTGGGCGCATCTCGTGGGGGGTCACGGAATCCAATCTTGAAACAGCTAACTTTTTACCATTGGAAGGAAATTATTTGCTCTTACTTTATTTTATTTCTTTCTGAAACCCCTCTAGTCAAGTGATTTCCGAGCCGGGATCTTGGGGTACCCCGTCTCTAGCAGTCCATCGACAACTTTCAATGGGGTCACCAGGCTGAGAACCAACAGAAGCTAGCGGGTGTCAGATGACCTTTTTCCTTATTGAAATGGTCTTTAGGAATTAAAGAAACTGTATGATATATGAAGGGGATCTATGAACAGCTACGTGGATCGAGAATCACTGCTCGAGAGTGTCCCTTATGTTTCCTAATACGTCTTTGTTTTATTTTCATACTTCTACAATTCTCCTTTAATACAAAGGATTACAAAGGCGGAGCATGCCGACAGGAGACCTTTTGATCCATATCTAGGTCGGATGCGAAAAAAAAATCATATTTATTTATTGTTTTATTATTAATATGATTTTTTTTCGCATCCGACCTAGATATGGATCAAAAGGTCTCCTGTCGGCATGCTCCGCCTTTGTAATCCTTTGTATTAAAGGAGAATTGTAGAAGTATGAAAATAAAACAAAGACGTATTAGCAATGAATAAATATAAAATAACCAGCAATGATACAGAATTGAAGCTGATGCCATCCTAGGAGAAATGGTAAAAAAGTGCCCTCTTTTTAAAATTAAGTTTGTATGGCCCCAGGTGAACTAGAGGTAACGCAGTCCATGTTAAAAAGATCAAGTGTCTTCTCGGAAACTTCTCAACCCAATGACGCATTTTCCTTTGGTATGTCCCTCCCCGCCGTTTTCTTCCTCCATAGTTCCATCATTCCCAAGGTTTTCAAGTTCTTTTCCCATTTTAAGTTTTTAACTCGTTTTACTCACATTCTCTTGCTGCCTCATTGTTTCTCTCCTCTTCCTCCTTGTCCTCTTCCTCCTACTCCTATCACCCCAGTTTTCATAGTTTTCATCCTCACTCTTGTCTAACTCTGTTTCCTCTTCCACTTCTCTCTCTCCCACCTTCACCTTCCCCTCCCCTCTTTCACCACACATCACCAAACCAATATGTCTCCCTGCCGAGCCTCAATCCCTTCCTCCGATCTCCTACCTTCCTGCCAGCCGGCGGCCGGTTGGGCCCCCAGCTCGCCGGTCTCCTGCCCCAATGTACCTACAAAGACTGGATGGCGACCAACATAAAACCTTAAAGCCACCCAGAAACCCGGACCGCATTTAGTGAACTTTAGTGATAGGTCACCAGGTCAACCGCTGGTACCCCTCTCATGATATGTACGTACAAGGTGCCCAGTCGGCTTTGAAAACTGACTAGGCTAGCCTCGCAGTGGGCCTTATAAAGCCTCAACTGTTTTGTCTGTCGCGCGCTGCCTAATTGTTGTTCTTGCATTTAAGCTAATGAGTCTGTGAAATGTGGGCGTGTTTTGGGTAATTTCTTAATGAGGCGGAGGCAACGATAATTTTTCTAATTCCAACTTTTCAAGATTCCGAGTTTGTTGTTTGAAATGTTTTGTTGAGTATCAAGTTTAAATTGAAATGAAGGGAGCTGATGCGTCTGGATTCTTGTGTTTTGAATCCAAGATGAATATGGTCATTTTTATCTTAATTTCTATTGTCTATTAAACACACAATTCCTATGTAAATTTGTGCTTGCAAATGTATATGTATTTTCCCCCTGTCTCTATATATACAGTATGTATATATATATATATATATATATATATATATATATATATATATATATATATTATACACGTGTGTGTGTGTGCTTACTTGATTGCATTTACCTATTTGCAATATACAGGATAAGAGATATGATTGTAAGGTCTCTGCAGGCCTATTGGTTTATTCTGATCTTAAGTTGCACTATTTCATTTGAATTT
This sequence comes from Oratosquilla oratoria, assembly GCF_046742065.1. NCBI lineage: Eukaryota > Metazoa > Arthropoda > Malacostraca > Stomatopoda > Squillidae > Oratosquilla > Oratosquilla oratoria. The sequence continues at coordinate 36,052,968 of NC_134809.1, read as the reverse complement.
ATTATTCCTTTATCTCTACTATCGTGTGAATAGATAATCCTACATGGTAAAATGCTTTTTGTTGTATTCTGCAGACATTCATTCTTAA
>NC_134809.1:36045380-36047880 GCF_046742065.1 Oratosquilla oratoria | reverse complement strand
ACATATATGTATATATACATATATATGTATACACACACACACACACACACACACACACACACACACATATATATATATATATATATATATATATATATATATATGTGTGTGTGTGTGTGTGTGTGTGTGTGTGTGTGTGTGTGTGTGTGTGTGTGTGTAAGTGGGAGTAGGAAAAACAGGGGTTTTAGTCTGAGTTGAATCCTGACTAGTTTCGCAGGTATGTTTTATAAAAAGCGAAACTAATCAGGAATAAACTCAGATGATGACTCCTGTGTTTACTACTCCAACTCACGTCAATCTGTCAGGATGTCTCCACAAATGTATGACTGAAGCATTCTATCTATAGCCAATGTCAAACTGATTAGCCTATAGTTGCATATAGACGATCTACCTCCCTTTTCAAAAACAGGAACAACCTTTGCCTGCCCCCAAGCAATAGGTAGAAAACCAGTGTTTACCGAGTTATTAAATATTTCTGTTAACTGGATGCATATTTCAATTTTATACTCTTTAAGCACTCTCGGAAAAAAATCGTCTGGACCCGGGGATTTTGTAGCTTTAAATCTTTCAGTCTGTTTGACTACCACCTTACTAATGCTGATATTTGATAGCCTACTTTCTTCATCCCCACTGAAAATCGAATCACTGTTAGGTACCTTATCTAAGCTCTCCTTAGTAAACATCGAGATAATTTTTTTTTAAATGCCTCGCTCATTTTTTCCTCCGACCCTATCATAACATTTTCCTCGTTGTTAACTTATCCTTTCCTTATTTTTTGTTCTGTAGAGATGAAAGAAACCGGGTTGGATCTAGCTTGTCTGGCAACCTTAACTTCATAGTTACGTTTCGCTGTGCGCGTGTTCTTTTTATCCATTCCAGCCATATCGTTATATTTTGACCTAAGGTGTGTTTCCCCGTTTTTTATTCTTGCGTAAAGAACTCTTTTCATTAAGGTCTCATATTTCAGCCTGTCCGTCATCCATTTAGGAGTATTACTATTCTTCCGTACTGACTTCAGGGGAATAAATTTATTTAGGGCACTAAGAATTAAAGCTGTCGGGTTATTGTACACTTCATCCAAATCACTGAACGGGCTGTTTATCTCGCGCTTGTAAGTGATTTGACCCAAGGTACGCATATTACCCTCCGTAACTCGACCACTGACCGCACTAATGACGTCCGGACTGACCGTGTATATTACCTCGTCACAGCCCCCTGGGTCGGTCTCATAAGTGACCAAATGCCTTACATACCTTCTCATCTCATCAAAATTGGCTCTCCTGAAGTCTGGTACTAGAACGTTATTCGTACTATTTAATTCTTCCCAAATAATAGTAAATCTTATTTCTTGATCACTAGATCCTAGGTCATCTCCCACTTTTACGTTCCTCGTTAGGTGTTCATTATTAGTTAAAAGTCCAGAGTATTGATTTTGTCTAAGCAGACGATCAAATATTCTATTCAGCTGATAGTTGGACCCTTGTCTGAGTATGTCTCCTCGACAAGTCCAGACCTGTTACAGGTTGGTGTCTTCTATTAAAGCCAAACGCCGTAGCAAAATACATAAAATCCATCATTCTGCTGGAGGATGGGGTTACTCTTCCTTTGATATCAAATGGGTATATACTTGGAGCTTAGTATTGTCTGTTGTAGCAGCTGTCGTATAATGTTTGAGGAGGAAACGTATCTGAATGGACCCGATTGTTCTGCAACGAGCAAAAAATGCCACGAGTCAGGAAGAGGCTGATTGTTGTCGGACGAGTAAACACGTTGGCAGTGCCATCAAGGATCATGGGCTCTTTTGATGCAAAACATGTCTGGCACTGAGGCGGAAGTGCCAAATAGTATCAAGCGTTGGAGTGATACCAAACAATGAACCTCTCCTAAGGGTATTCTTTGAACGAATTATCTATCAAGCTGCCTGTGACACACACACACAGACGCCTCTGAACTTGACTCCAGATACAGATTAGAATTATGCAAATACATTCTTCTTTATTTTTGGATTGATTAATTAATATAATGTTGTTAAAAGAAAAAGATCACAAGGACAATACTGTACTATAGCTGTTTGATAAGTAGATATGTTTTTTCATTGCTGCCTAGTCAATATATTCGTCTGTCGTAGTATTTAAAGCAACTGAACAGTTCCACTGCCACTCGACTTAAGGTTACCCAGGGTAAGAAATGCTGATATCAGATCAAGAGAGAATGCTACAACTGGTTTCCCTCCCATCTCCACCCTATCTACTCAACCATTCACCCGCCCTCCCGCCAGGCATACCAAAGCGCGTACGCAGGTAACTATATGATAAATAGTATCGCTACGACGTGGCTAGCTATGACTACCAATTTTTATATTGATCATGTCATGGGTCTGTCCGCGTGATCTTCGACTCTTGCAGCTTCTCCCACCGATGTCTGAGCTTCCTTCAGAAATGTTCCTCTGTGACGCACGTCTCGTTTTTCTTGTTGATTATTTCTTATCTTAGATTCTTTT
>NC_134809.1:36034168-36039168 GCF_046742065.1 Oratosquilla oratoria | reverse complement strand
GGAAAGAACATAACACACTGCCCAACACGACAGAGTGCAGCACCACAGGGTCATTGCAGTGCAGCACAGCAAAAGAGAAGGAATGGAAAACTCTAAAACCGCGTATAATCCTGGCAATATCATAAAGTCCTCCTTTCGTTCCTGAAGCTTCTCCTCTTCCCTTCCCCTTCTCCACTCCCCAACTCTCGCCCTTCCCCACTCCCATCTCTCGCCCTTCCCCATTTCCCATCTTTCACTCTTCCCCACTCCCCATCTCTCGCCCTTCCCCAATCCCCATCTCTTGCCCTTCCCCCTTCCCCATCTCTCGCCCTTCTCCACTCCCCATCTCTCGCCCTCCCCCCTTCCCCATCTCTCACCCTTCCCCACTGCCCATTTCTCACCCTCCCATCTTCCCCATCTTTCACTCTTCCCCACTCCCCATCTCTCGCCCTTCCTCAATCCCCATCTCTCGCCCTTCCCCTTTCCCCATCTCTCGCCCTTCTCCACTCCCCATCTCTCGCCCTTCCCCATTCCCCATTTCTCATTCTTCCCCACTCCCCATCTCTCGCCCTTCCCCACTCCCCATCTCTCGCCCTTCCCCACTCCCCATCTCTCGCCCTTCCCCACTCCCCATCTCTCGCCCTTCCCCACTCCCCATCTCTCGCCCTTCCCCATTCCCCATTTCTCATTCTTCCCCACTGCCCATCCCTCACCCTTTCCCTACTCCCATCTCTCGCCCTTCCCCACTCCCCATCTCTCGCCCTTCCCCACTCCCCATCTCTCGCCCTTCCCCACTCCCCATCTCTCGCCCTTTCTTACTTTCCACGCCTCTCCTTTACTGCGCTCCTCCCCTCGTGTGTGCTTGCCCAATAAGTACACTTTTCCATACCTTGTGTTTGCTTTGTTTTCCTGTTTTTTTCTCTCCATACAGCGTACAGTTCACGAAATAAATTGTATTTAAATGGTCTTTAATATTTATCTATGTCAAGAAATCGTTGAAGAACTTTTTCGTCTGCACTTGCTCGTACTGTTTCTTCCCTCTCTCTATGTATCCTCACTATTTGAGCCATTTTCTCTCTTCTTCCCCACTTCTTCTTCTTTTCCAATTTCTGGGTCTCCGTTCCTGTGCACATCCCAATTTCTCAGCTCCACCCCACCCGTGGTGCCTCCCTCTCTGTATTTCCCCATTTCTATGCCTTTGCATTCTTGCACAATACTATTCCCACTGCTTTCTTATTCTTTGTACTTCTCTGATTTGTGTTTTTATTTTCAGTTTGTGTGATCTTCTGTTATGTAGATTTCCGTGCTTATAGTTTGAGGACATTACTTTTGTTTAGTATCTGTTTGGAAAATACTTTCAGCTTTAATGTTATCATTTCCCTTTAGAGCCTTAAAAACCTACATCAAGCCCGCTCTGAGTAGCTTCATTAGGAAAAACAAATTCAGATATTTTAGGTAGTTTTCGTATGATTTGTTCCTTATATCTGGTATCAGCTTTGTGATTCGCCGTTGTGTAAGCTTCCCTGCTAGATGAGTATTCATGTTGTGTGAGCCTCCTTGCTGCATATGCTTCGTTGCTGCATGAACTTTCTTCTGTATGAAATTCCCTTGTATGTTTTATCTATTTATGTATTTATTTATTCATTTGTTTATTTATTAATTTATTTATTTATTTATGTATTTATTTATTTATCTATTTATTTATTTATTTATTTTTATATATTTATTTATTTGTTTATTTATTTATTTATTTATTTGTTATTATTATCATTATATTTTTCTAACTATTATTACTTATTTATTTTTTATTTTTTTGCTGTACGAACTTCACTGCCGGATGACCTTTTTTCTGTACGACCCTCCCTGCTGGATGCGTTTTCCTGTTGCATGTGCCTCTGTTATATGAGCTTCCGTGCTTTTTGAGCTTCTCTACTCTCTGAGTTTCACTGTGGGATGAGCTTTCAAGCTGCATGACCTTCTTTACTGCATGTGCCTCCTTGCTACATAAACTTCCCTGTCGTAGAAGTTTCACTATTCTATTAGTTTCCCTGTTTTTTTTTTGTTTTTTTTCTTCATTTGTGAGAAATGCTCAAGTGGTTTTATCCCTACGTGAACTTCCCTGCTGTACGAATCTTTCTACTGCATGATCTTACCGATTTTCTTTCCAGCCCCAGTCTCTAAAATCTCTCTTCTTTCCCTTTCTTCCCACTACCTGCATGAAATATCCATTGCATATAATTTATATATCTTTACGGACCAGAGTCACGCAACATTCTTGTATGAATGGAGGCTAATCTCCAAACAAAGAAGATTAATAATAAATGTTAACTCCTGTATCACTCCTTTCTGTTACCTTCTTAAAATACCTCCTATACCGCATCTATGACTCGACCTCTTGGGTATAATATTCTCCCTAAGGACAGAAGTGTTGTTAATGATCAACGAAATAGAAACCCCTTCTCCCAATTTGCGGCTTCCACCATGCCCCACGCTGTCGGGATCTCTGTAGCACCAGGTTCCCCATTTTCCGATATGTTTCCTTGTCCGTGTCTCTCCATTATCTCTGAGAGAGCTGTCTAACCAAGAATAGATAAGAGACTCATACTTCTCCTCCTCTTCCTCTTCCTTCTTCTCCTCTTCCTCCTTCTCCAACTCCTCCTCCTCCTTCTCCGCTTTCTCCTTTCTTTGCTCCTCCACCTCCATTTTGTTCTTCATATTCTCTATCTCTTCCTCCTCCAGTTCATCCACTTCCTCCTCCAGTTCATCCACTTCCTCCTCCAGTTCATCCACTTCCTCCTCCAGTTCATCTACTTCCTCCTCCAGTTCATCCACTTCCTCCTCCAGTTCATCTACTTCCTCCTCCAGTTCTTCTACTTCCTCCTCCAGTTCATCCACTTCTTCCTCCTTTCACTTCTTCTTCCAATATTCTTTGTCCACCCCCCTTCCTCCCAAGTAATCTCTTCCTCTTGCAGATCTTATTCTTCATCCTATTCCTTTTTCTATACCTCCTCCTCCTCCTCCTCCTCCTCCTCCTCCTCCTCCTCCTCCTCCTCCTCCTCCTCCTCCTCCTCCTTCCCATGCTTCTTCTGCTCTCCCTCCTCCTCCTCCTCCTCCTCCTCCTCCTCCTCCTCCTCCTCCTCCTCCTCCTCCTCCTCCTCCTCCTCCTCCTCCTCCTCCTCCTCCTCCTCCTCTCCTTCATCTTCCTGAAGAACACCAGGTTCCTGTATCTGACCGGGTCTAAATGGGTTTATTTTTTTCTTGAGATCTTTCTTATTGTGACGTTGGCGCCGCAGCCGTTTTTGTGAAAGATGCATTCGTTTTCTGATTAACTTTATTTGTTGCCAGTGTTTTATTTTGTTACTTTTCTTAACTTAGGTTACCTTTTCTTTATCCATCCATTCATTTATTTATGTACTTATATATTCACCAATTAATCTATATATCAGATAATTAATTAATTTGTATATCAATTGATTAATAGGTTTATCTATTCATTCTTTTTTTAATTAATTTGTTTGTTTATTCATTTATTTATTTATATGTTTATTCATATATCTATTCATTTATTTATTTAATTATTAATTCATTTACTTATTCATTTATTCATTCTTTTTTTAATTTATTTGTTTGTTTATTCATTTATTTATTTATATGTTTATTCATATATCTATTCATTTATTTATTCAATTATTAATTCATTTACTTATTTATTTATTCGTTTATTTATTTATATATTTATTCATATATTTATTCATTTATTTATTCAATTATTAATTCATTTACTTATCTATTTATTCGTTCATTTATTTGTTTGTTTATTTGCTTATTTAAGATCCACGGTAAAGCTGGTGGGGCAGTGATCAGAGTGTGTCCTACAGTATCTATAAGCAACTGATTCCCTCACACACACACACACACACACACACACACACACACACACACACACACACACACACACACACACACACACACACACACACACACACACACACACACACACACACACACACACACACACACACACACACACACACACACACACACACATATACACACATACGCTCAGGCAGAATAAGGTATCTAAAGTGGATCATAGGCACATATGTTTGAGCTGTCAAAGCCTTAATCCTTTCTTGTTCAGAGGTTGTGTGAAATTCAAGTGCATAACTGCAACCAGCCATTGGTCGCTAGCAAACAGTAAGATTCGGGATTTCTTTCTCATATAATTTTTTTTTGAAAGGAGATAATGATTTTCATAGTGTTTTAGAATGATTATATATATATATATATATATATCTATATTATATATTATTCTTATATATAATATATATATGTATATATATATATATGTATATATATATATGTATATATATATGTATATATATATATGTATATATATATGTATATATATATATGTATATATATACATACATATACACACACATATATACATATATATATATACATATATATATATACATATATATATATATGTATATATATATATGTATATATATATATGTATGTATATATATATATATATATGTATATATATATATATATATATATACATATCCATACATATATATATATATATATATATTTATATATAATGAAATAAAAACGGTCGCTACGAAAGTGGATTCCTTCTACTGAATAAAACCACCCGACTGCAGCAATGTACAAGTTCCAATAATTGGGCAAGGGTTTAAGTCTTTTTTTAATATTCTTATATGGCAGTGAATAGAAGATTATATGAGACTGTGTGACCGAGGACACATGATGATATTCGCAGAGGCGAAGTAATAAATGTGGGAGGAAAGAAGGAAGGATGAAGAAGAGGAAAAAGAAGTAAAGGAGGAGGAAGAGGACCGGGGAAAAGATAAAGAATAAGGAGAAGAGGAAGGAGAAGAGAAAGAAGAATATGGAAAAGAAGAAAAAGGAGAAGAGGAAGGAGAAGAAGAACATGAAGAAGAAGAGTAAGAAGAGGAAGAAGAAGAAGAAGCAGAAGAAGAATAAAA
>NC_134809.1:36019168-36029168 GCF_046742065.1 Oratosquilla oratoria | reverse complement strand
GAACTAAATTCAGTGAAAAATCAACTAACAAAATTAGGATACCCGCCGTGGTTTTTACAAAAAGCTCTTAGCAAGGCCAAAATTAGTTTTCACAAAACAGATTCCCATTCCGCCATGAATCATCATTGGGATAATAGAAGCATAAAATTGCCTTTTAACAAATCAATCCATGAATTGTCTCACATGTTACCAAAGGAAAAGGTAAATTTTATCTTCCATTATCCTAATAATTTGTTCAGTAAAGTTGTCAATATACATCATAGATCCAAGAGTAATACAACTCCTGGAGTTTATAAATTACCTTGTTTAGATTGCAATGATGTATATTGGGGACAGACGGGTCGAGATCTCAATACCAGGGTTAAGGAGCACAAAGAACTCTGTTAAATACGGACAGGAAAATTCCGCAGTATTTCAGCACGTCGCCAATAAAAACCACCGAATAAATTGGGACGATGCTGAAATAATTTATAAATCCAAATGTAGTTTCAGAAGAAAAATAGTAGAATCCTCCTTAATAAATAATTTCCCAAATTATAACATTTCCCATGGTCAATGGTCACCAGACTGTATTTCTTCTTTTGCCATAAATAAAATGTTACCATCAACATTAGCGGTGGACAAAAATCACCAAGGCCCATGCAACGCCGGTCATGTGACCTGAGCTACCAAGATGCGAGCATGCGTGCCGGGCGTGTTGACCTGAGCCTCGTCCCCTCATGCTACCTCACTGCTTTACTATAAATACACATTGTTCTGTACTTTGTAACTCATATCTGCCGAAGAGGATCACAGTAAGTGATCGAAATATACAGATCTCTATATCTTCGCTTATTCTTCTCCGAAAGTGGGTCATCAGTATTATATATATATATATATATGTGTGTGTGTGTGTGTGTGTGTGTGTGTGTGTGTGTGTGTGTGTGTGTGTGTGTGTGTGTGTGTGTGCGTGTGTGTGTGTGCGCGCGTGTGTGTGTACTAACTCTGAAATAATATATACGATATATCACATGCCTGACACGTGATCCACATACATGCAAGAAGCTGTCGGCAGGCACTGGCCCCTTGCAATACCTCCAGTCTTGCTGACACATACACATTACAAAATCGCCAAGAACTTGAGTCAGCGTGACGTCACTATCGCGGGACCCTTCCAATTAACGCCACAAGTCTCTCGCTAGACAGATCATTAATCATTCCTATATAACCACCAAACTACACAATCATAACTATAATCCATACACCACGTGAGGATACATTCACTAATACTAACTAGATTCATTGCACTACAACTAACTCACTAATATTAATGTATAAATGCCAGATATAACCTCTAAGTGTAACCCCTATACATATATACAAATATAGGCATATCTATATATATATATATATATATATATATATATATATATATATATATATATATATATATATGTCGCGCTCCTTGTTTACGACTAAATATAAATATATAGATAGGTAGGTGGTAGCTGGCCAAGATAGTTTAGATCACAAGGAACACGAACAAACTTTATACATATAGTTTTTTACTTCACATTTGGTGGTGAATGAGACTAGTGTTTCTCAAATATGTGACTTTTATTATTGGTATTATTACTTCAGAGTCAAAATAATGACTGTGCTGTGTACGGGTGTGCGGGTGTGGGAGGCTGGACTTAATTAATAGACACCGACCTTGTATAAATCCTGGTTGCAGTTCCAACTGTAACCTCTGATCAAATGAACGAATCACTTATACTTAGCTTTAGGCTAGATTGATATATAATAGTTAGAGCTCTGACAACTTTGACTGAATACTTTTGAGTGTCCGAGCAGACTGAACTTGACTTAGATGTTGGCTAGGAAGAAAGCTCTTAATGATATAAGCTCCTCCTACAACTAATTTTGATTTGCTAAAAATCTCTCTGTATGGGAGAAATGGCCAATGGGGACACGTGGGAAACATACGCCTCTTCTAAGTTCCCGCCTTCCCTTAAACAAGGGTCAATTCATACGGGGGGTCAAGAGGTCACGAAATACATTACAGAAAGGACGACCTCACGAGACAGAAAGTGTTATGGGCTGATAAGGTACCCAGCGCGCGACGCGATGACGAAAACTAGTATCACTAGTATCACTAGGTACCCAGCGCGCGACGCGATGACGAAAACTAGTATCACTAGTATCACTAGGTACCCAGCGCGCGACGCGATGACGAAAACTAGTATCACTAGTATCACTGTCTAGTGGTGATGATGCCGTCGTCAAACCAATCACCACATAGCCCCCCTCCGAAGAAGCGTGTGTCCCCACACGCCACGACCAATGTCACAGCCTTAAACGACCCAGCACACTCCAACACAAAACAAGACTGATGAGGAGGGAAAAAACTCTAGGGGCCTCGAACTCAGAGAGATAGAAGTCCACACAGTGGAAATCAACCGGCCATGAGAACGATGGGCCCAGAGTGTAAAAAACCTCCGTAAATATATATATATCTATATATATATAAACAGCTTTGACACAATAAAATGTGTTTAAAAATATTTTTATAATTTTTTAAAATAATTAATGCAGGTGTAATTCTTGATGATATGGAAGATGCATCCACGAGGCGACAAAGATAGGGCCTCAATGTGATCCAATTATCCCTGAGGCAACAAAGACAGGGCCTCAGTTGTGGTCCAATGCAGAATATCGTGGGTGCTTTCCCACAAACCGGGCGATAGGCCAAAGGAGAATAGCGTGGGTGCTCTCCCACAAACCGGGCGATAGGCCAAAGGAGAATAGCGTGGGTGCTCTCCCACAAACCGGGCGATAGGCCAAAGGAGAATAGCGTGGGTGCTCTCCCACAAACCGGGCGATAGGCCAAAGGAGAATAGCGTGGGTGCTCTCCCACAAACCGGGCGACTCGGGTCAAAGGTGATGACAAGTCCGCTGCAGAGTTGTCTCAGCACCTGGCCAAATCCTATGGGACCGGTCCAATGCGTATCTGCAAAACAGTCTTAGAGGCAGCACAATTGTCCAAACAATCGTTGTGGATACAACGATGTGTAATGTGTCTGTCCGTCTTAGGACGTGAGGGATGATGAAGAATAATATCGCGGCATACAGGTCCAAGTCCAACAATGTCACTCCCAACACCCTAGTCATTTGTGACTGATCAGATTTGTTTCAATCAACTGGCATACTCATCCCTTATAACAGGTTAACGGTGTCCTTAAGAATTCAATCGCGGCGGTGTGAGCGAAGATTTAAGTCAGATGGGGCTTCGCATCTCATTTAATATGTTCCTTGTTAATATTGTTCTTGAATTAGAATCATTTATTTTGTGTAATGCTCGCAATATTTGAGCAGAAACACGGTATTCATATAACACGCGGATTTTGTATCATGTGTCAATGGTTATACGGCACCTTGACATGAGACAAATAGTTTTGCAAATATTGTCTTGGGTTTGGCAACAGCAAGACGTAGACCTTGAACCAATTTATTCAAGTTAAACCATGGTCTCGAAGTGTAGGCAGAATCCAAATTATGACACTGGTATAACGTAATGACATATGCAGAAATCTCTGGTATAATAATTGACATATGTTCATCACTCACGGTCACGGCTGACATATGCAGAAAATTAAGATAATCTGTTTATTCCAATTTTATGTAATGTAGACATAGCTCTTCAATATTTGGCTAATAGGTTCCAGTATTAATCCTGTAAGTCAGAGTGATAATGATGTTAGACATACAGTGCACCGCTTCACAATTCGTTTATATCGGAAATCATATAGGTGAACACGGAAACTACTTAAGTGAAACATTTCAGTTCATCCATAGCCGAAAGAGAGGGCAGGCAATGTGCAAGAAGAACCTGATTCCTTTAGATGCAATAAATCTGTACTATTAGCATTAATGCTAATTATATGTACAACATCATCCAATACATCAACGTCCTCATCTCTGGAACTTTACATTATTTCCGCGAAAGCACCGCTTAATATCCTCATTTTTAATGGGAGCTCAGTTTTCCATTCCTTTCTATGGGTCCAAACATGGATTATGTATTCATATTTTACACATATGATTTTTAAGGCAACAGTGTGGCCTGTTTTTCACAAGTCCGAGACAGTGCATCAGAAATGCGCATGTACACAACCCGGTACGCACTCCACTGACATGCATAGATTTATTGCTGACCGTAACTGCCGTTGTGGTATAGAAATCAGTCACCGACGGTTGTCATTAGGACACAAGCAATTTAATTTGCCACTGACATCTGTACAAGATGTTTCTTGTATTTCGCGTGCGCCTGGTTCATATAATATCCTTTAACAGGAACAGTAACTGTCCAGCTTTTGAGGGAATGTCTGTCTCAATAGCTGTTGAAATATAGAAAACCGTAATGTAACGGAGAACTCAAATTTTTTGTATAATCGCGCAAATCCCAATCACAGGACAACTTTTTGTCCTCCTTATATAGTCACGGGGCTTTAATTTACCGAGGATTTAATGTCAACCTCGTTTAAATCTTAGCACGCGAGAATTCCTCTCACAGATGGAGTTATAGAATTTCACTTATATTGTTCCTTTTAACATATTGGACGTTCATTTACAGAGGTTTAACTCAAACTCGCGGGATTTAAATATTCCACGGCATAACTTTAATTCTTGGGATTTTTATATATTGAAGAGTGATTTCATTTTTACTATTTTATGTCATGAAGGGCTGTCTCCATTGAGGGAATGATGCTTCCTCACTAAATTGTATCATGCATAATTTCGATGAGGGAAAGTTTCAACCTCAAAACCTCATTTACCGAGGGATCATTGTGTTTCACACAGTTTTTTGTCTGATCTCATATACCAAGGGAATTTCTCATCCTTGAAACATGTACAACCGCGCATACCTCAGGTACCGATATACCAAGGGAATTTTTCATCCTTGAAACATGTACAACCGCGCATGCCATTTAATTTTTCTGGCGGGACTTACATTTTCCTCAAGGAAGGTATAACCTTGACCGCGCAAATCCTTTTTTAAAATAAATTTCATTTCCATGCGGGACTTACAATTTCCTCAAGGAAGGTATAACCTTGACCGCGCAAACCCCTTTTTTAAGATTCATTTATTTTTTTCTGGCGGGACTTACAATTTACTCAAGGAAGGTATAACCTTGAACACGACCGCGCAAATCCTTTTTTAAAATAAATTTTATTTCCATGCGGGACTTACAATTTCCTCAAGGAAGGTATAACCTTGACCGCGCAAATCCTTTTTTAAAATAAATTTTATTTCCATGCGGGACTTACAATTTCCTCAAGGAAGGTATAACCTTGACCGCGCAAACCCTTTTTTTTTTTTTAATTAATTTAATTTTTCAGGCGGGACTTACAATTTGCATCAAGGAAAGGCATAAACCTTGGACACGACCGCACGTTTTCCTTTTTTAGAAATCATTTCATTTTCTGGCGGGACTTACATTTGCATCAAGGAAAGGCATAAACCTTGGACACGACCGCACGTAACCTTTTTTGAATTCATTTAATAACGGGACTTTCTATTTGTTGTATCTCCTTTTTTCCTAGGCAAAGGTATAACCTGCATCATAGATTTTTGTATCTCCTTTTTTCCTAGGTAAAGGTATAACCTGCAACATAAAAAAATCTGTATCTCCTTTTTTCCTAGGTAAAGGTATAACCTGGACACGACCGCGCTTTTCGTACCTCCTTTTTTCCTAGGAAAAGGTATAACCTGGACATCGTTTTTCGTATTTCCTTTTTTCCTAGGTAAAGGTATAACCTGCAACATAGATTTTTTGTAGTTCCTTTTTTCCTAGGTAAAGGTATAACCTGGACACGACCGCGCTTTTCGTACCTCCTTTTTTCCTAGGAAAAGGTATAACCTGAAACATCGTTTTTTCGTATTTCCTTTTTTCCTAGGTAAAGGTATAACCTGGAACATCGGTTTACAAAAATAGTTTCCAAAATATTTTCTGATTATTTTTCCAATTTTAGATCGCGACACATGTGCTTTCAAACCGAGGTAATTTCCTTCCTCTATTCGTTTTCAAACCGAGGTAATTTTCTTCCTCTATATACGAGTATACATCTCAAACCGAGGTTATTTTTTTCCTGTACGTTTTTTTTTTCAAGCCGAGGTAATTTTCTTCCTCAATATATATTTCAAACTGAGGTTATTTTCTTCCTCTATGTATTTTTCAAACCGAGGTAATTTTCTTCCTCAATATATATTTTAAACCGAGAGGGAACCGACTTCCTCCGTGATTTCATAATACTCGTTTAATGCCATTGAACCTTGGTTACAATGGTTTGTGTTTTTGCCCGCTAATACATGCAGTAGCTGTTAATACATTCAATAGCCCGCTAATATCTTCATAGCCCGCAAATACATCAGCCCGCTAATACATACAGTAGCCCGCACATACATTCAATAGAGAGGGAAACGACATCCTCACTGGTTTCTTATTTCTGCCCGCAAATTCTTTCGATTTTTTTTTTTTCTTTCGTTTCATCTCGATATTTTTCGTAGACTTTTTCCGATATTGCCGCATGTGAAACGTAAGGGTACAGATATCCTCATAGGTTTCAATGTTGCCCGCTTATAATAGATATCCTCATAGGTTTCAATGTTGCCCGCTAATAATAGATATCCTCAAAGGTTTCAATGTTGCCCGCTTATAATAGATATCTTCATAGGTTTCAATGTTGCCCGCTTATAATAGATATCCTCATAGGTTTCATTCAACATTGCCCGCTTATAATTTCGAAACCTTAAGGGAATCGCCAAAAATTTCTTACATCAATTTTTTTCTTTGACACCCTGTTTTTAGGGGAGTACGCCAGGTATATAGATTTTTCATGTCACAAAGCACACTTTTTTAAATAACAAGCACCCGGACCTGGCTTCGCCAGGTGTGCTTGGACTACGCGCCCTGCCCTACGGGCAGTTTTAATGTACCAAAATGGGAAAATAAAAGAGTAACAATAAATTCCATAATTTTATTTAGACCTACTACGAAGTAGTCGTCAAAGTCTCCCGACGTCAAATTCTCCCGTCGTGTCTCTCTCTCTCTCTCTCTCTCTCTCTCTCTCTCTCTCTCTCTCTCTCTCTCTCTCTCTCTCTCTCTCTCTCTCTCTCTCTCTCTCTCTCTCTCTCTCTCTCTCTCTCTCTCTCTCTCTCTCTCTCTCTCTCTCTCTCTCTCTTTCTCTCTCTCTCTCTTTCTTTCTCGTTAGGTCAATCATAAAGGCAATACATTTTTTTAATCGTTTATGTTATGTCACATAGGACCCGCGGAAATTCCACGGTTATTCAACTTTGAAGTATTACGAAGGAGTCTTCAAAATCTCCTAAAGGAGCCTTCAGTCTCCAAAAGGAGTCGTCAAAGTCTCCCGACGTTGTCAAATTCTCTCGCTCTTTCTCTCTCTCTCTCTCTCTCTCTCTCTCTCTCTCTCTCTCTCTCTCTCTTTCTCTCTCTCTCTTTCTTTCTCTCTCTCCTTCTCTTTTTCGTTAGGTCAATCATAAAGGCAATAAAGATTTTTGAATCGTTTATGTCATGTCACAATAAACATTTATAGACGTTTGATTATATTCATGTAACCTATGATTAAACTTGTATAGATGTTTGAATACTGTTTATTTATTTGTGTATTTATTTATTTATCTCCTTATTTTCGTAAAGTTCTTTTAGTAGCTCAGAAAGCAACGCGACATAACGTCACACGTTAAGCTTTGAATAAATGGAAATTCCACGGGATTTACGAAGGAGTCTTCAAAATCTCCCGAAGGAGTCTTCAGTCTCCAAAAGGAGTCGTCAAAGTCTACTGATGTTGTCGTCAAATTCTCCCCTCGTCTCTCTCTCTGTTTCTCTTTCTCGTTAGGTCAATCATAAAGGCAATAAAATTTCGGAAGGTGGTCAAAAAAACGCCAGGAAATTTTCAAAACTGAAAAACTTTATTTTTTTGTGTATATAGATTCTCTTGGCAATATTTCGTAAAGATTCTCTTAGCAATATTTCGTAAAGATTCTCTTGGTAATATCTCGTAGAGATTCTCTTGTTAACATTTGGTAAAGATTCTCTTGGCAATATTTCGTAAATATTTTCTCATTAATATATCGTAAAGATTCTTTTGTCAGAATTCCGTAAAGATTCTCTTTTTCTTGTTAGCACCACTTTCTTTTTCCATGTTAATATTATTAACGTGTCCCCGGGAGTTAGTGTTTCCGGTGATGACTCATTTCCGGGTTGGGCCTTGCGTAGGAGGTTGGAAGGTTTAGAGAGAAATATTTTTTTATGTATACACCCATGTTGTTGTGTATACTACGCGCCCTGCCCTACGGGCAGTTTCAATGTACCAAAATGGGAAAATAAAAGAGTAACAATAAATTCCATAATTCTATTTAGACCTACTACAAAGTAGTCGTCAAAGTCTCCCGACGTCAAATTCTCCCGTCGTGTCTCTCTCTCTCTCTCTCTCTCTCTCTCTCTCTCTCTCTCTCTCTCTTTCTCTCTCTCTCTCTCTCTTTCTTTCTCGTTAGGTCAATCATAAAGGCAATACATTTTTTTAATCGTTTATGTTATGTCACATAGGACCCGCGGAAATTCCACGGTTATTCAACTTTGAAGTATTACGAAGGAGTCTTCAAAATCTCCTAAAGGAGCCTTCAGTCTCCAAAAGGAGTCGTCAAAGTCGTCAAGGCCCACCGGCTACGCCGGGGGCCTTGGCCTGCGGCGCTGCGCCTTAGGCGCGGGCGCTGCGCGCCTTGGGCTACGCCCCTTTATTGGAAAATAAAGAGTTCTTCTTCGAGTTCTTCTTCGAGTTCTTCGAGTTCTTCTTCGAGTTCTTTTTCGAGTTCTTCGAGTTCTTCGAGTTCTTCGAATTCTTCTTCGAGTTCTTCGAGTTCTTCTTCGAGTTCTTCTTCGAGTTCTTCTTCGAGTTCTTCGAGTTCTTCTTCGAGTTCTTCGAGTTCTTCTTCTTCGAGTTCTCCTTCTTCTTCGAGTTCTTCTTCTTCGAGTTCTTCTTCGAGTTCTTCTCTTTCGAGTTCTTCTTTTTCGAGTTCTTCGAGTTCTTCTTTTTCGAGTTCTTCGAGTTCTTCTTTTTCGAGTTCTTCGAGTTCTTCGAGTTCTTCTTCTTCGAGTTTTTCGATTTCTTCTTCGAGTTCTACTTCTTCTTCTTCGAGTTCTTCGAGTTCTTCTTCTTCCTCTTCTTCGAGTTCTTTGAGTTCTTCTTCTTCTTCTTCTTCTTCTTCTTCTTCTTCTTCTTCTTCTTCGAGTTCTTCCTCTTCTTCTTCGATTTCTTCGAGTTCTTCTTCTTCTTCGAGTTCTTCTTCTTCACCGTAGTTGGCGGTGTAACCGATTTACCACCAAACGCGAAGGGTGTGACCGAATTACCACCGGACGGCGTAAGCAACCATTAATTTTTTTTATATTAGAAGATACACCCATGTTGTTGTGTATAGTAACCGTATAAATCGTTTTCTTCCAGACCGTCCCCGCGCCAGATCACTGTTAAAACACTCACCCCGGTCCATGACCCCCCTGTTACCTTTTGTTCGGGTCACGCACTTTCGTTCAAAAATTTTAGTTTTGACCATTTCCATTTTTATTTAATTAGATATAGATTCTCTTGGCAATATTTCGTAAAGATTCTCTTAGCAATATTTTGTAAAGATTTTCTTGGTAATATTTCGTAAAGATTCTCTTGTTAACATTTGGTAAAGATTCTCTTGGCAATATTTCGTAAATATTTTCTCATTAATATTTCGTAAAGATTCTTTTGTCAGAATTCCGTAATTCCGTTTTTATGTATATAGATTCTCTTGGCAATATTTCGTAAAGATTCTCTTAGCAATATTTCGTAAAGATTCTCTTGGTAATATTTCGTAAAGATTCTCTTGTTAACATTTGGGAAAGATTCTCTTGGCAATATTTCGTAAATATTTTCTCATTAATATATCGTAAAGATTCTTTTGTCAGAATTCCGT
>NC_134809.1:36001668-36004168 GCF_046742065.1 Oratosquilla oratoria | reverse complement strand
GAGAAAAGTGTGTCCAAGTATGAACGTGCTTGATCTGAATTGTTTGATGCAATTATATGTAACTGCAACGTGCTATTGGTTTAGAACCATGTTCTATCTATCCTATTAGCCCCATCGCTCTTTCGGTGTGCAATGGAAATGAATTACATAATCAAGCGACAATCATAATAAAAGGAAAACATCACTCGGTACGGAAGGCGTTCATTGAGATGGGCTATAAACTGCGCCACAAATGGGGCGCCACGGATTTGAATGAATTGGTTTGGTGACAGCCTAAATAAATAAAAAAAAATATCACCTGTTACGCAAGGGGTGGTTAACTCATTCACGTCAATCACCTCAAGGCCTGCCCGTTGGAGGAAACGGGCCTCGTTGGATCGAAATCCTTGTTATTATTATTCCGCCCTTCATCGGAATAGAACAGCCTTATAAAAAAGTTCCAACTAAACTCACTTTTCGCCATACCAGTCCGTAGTAGAAGTGGAAAAAAAGTGGCAAGTGTGATGTGCACGGGCTTTATTAAAACTGCAAGTAAACACGCCCCTGTACTGCCACAAAAATAGTCCCCCTTCAGGTAAACAACGACCGGACGCTACATGGATGCAATGCGCACACAACACCGACTACAATACGCTTGACATTGCAGATATCTACATCAGACTCACTGATGCGAGGATTACACAATAACCTGGTTCCACAGAGCTGTGACTTGGCACTACACGACTGGAGCGTACCTGGCACTATAGAACTATAGTGACCTCGGATCAGTAGAGTCCCTTTGCCGTCATGTCACGGCGTTGGCCAATGGCACCCTCCCCTTCAACGGACGGCGGCCCCTCCTCCTCTCCGGAGCCGGCGCCGCCGTGGCCAGCAAACTCCCACGTTTTCCCTCTCGCACATGTCTGTGTGTATCTTCTCCTAATCAGTCACTTTCTTGCTTTCCATACACACATATACATATATATACATGCATACATATATAGATACATACATATATACATACATACATACATACATACATACATACATGCATACATACATACATACATACATACATACATACATACATGCATACATGCATACATGCATACATACATACATACATACATACATGCATACATACATAATACATATATGCATACATATATACATACCTGCATACATACATAAATACACACATGTGTATACATACATACATAGCACATACATGTATACATATACATACATGCATATATACATAAATGCACACATTCGTATATGCATACACATATACACATGCATGTGCATCCCCACAACCCCATGTGGTATGCATACATACACACAAACACACACACACACACACACACACACTCACACTCACGCACACACACACACACACACACACACACACACACACACACACACACACACACACACACACACACACACACACACACACACACACACACACACACACACACACACACACACACATATATATATATATATATATATATATATATATACATATACATATACATATATACATAATTCACTTGGACAAAATGTAGAGGCGCATTTGTAAAAATAATCACGATAAACCCACAGTCAGAATAAAAGGAAACTTAGAAGAAAGTATAACATCTATATTTCGGCTAATAGCTATGGCCTTCTTCAGGAAAGTACAGGTTTCATGAAATGATAGAGACATAAATACAATTAAGATGTGAGTAGAAGGGGAACAAGCATAGCTGAAAACATGACACTCGCGCAGGGCGGAGTCGGAAGGGAAAGGATATGTGGTAGAGGTGTGAGGTCAGAAGGGAAGCGGGTTCAGGTGTGGTGGGGAGCGGGGTGAAGATTTTTAACCAAACGGCTCATAGCTAGCCGTGAGATTATGTCTGGGGACCGTTGCCCTTTGGAGATGTTCAAGTTCGGACATTCTTCTTTTAAGGCGGATTCAACAATTTTTCTCTTGAAGCTGCTGTTGGACTTAAACAAAGATTTGGCCTTGTCCCAATCAAGACTGTGTAAATTTTACACAGGAGAGCTATGTGAACAGGACATACATCGGGATTACATGTTAACTGGTAAAGGAAAAATGTAACTGAAATAACTAAGGAAAGTGTCTTGTGACTGATGGTGAATTGAATGAGTCAGAACATTTTCTCTCCTCTCATCCACATGTTTTTGGATGTTATTTGTAAGTAAAGTGTTCTACCTTGTAAATATCCATATGCCTTGACAATGTTTAGGAGCTACACTTGAAAACAATGATTTTCAAACCAGTGACATTCACTAGGATACGAAAACATATAGACATACACACATATGATAAATTGGTCCCTTCCTGTATAGTACAATTAGGTAAATACAGATACAAATTTGCAAGTTGTCTCATCCACTTCAAGACCAAAATAATCTAAATCTTATTACTCAGTTATCATCTTATCCTTCACGAAGAATGAAATTACAAAATTGTTGTCATAGGTTGAATAAAATTGTGTTGTGGTCAAGGCCT
>NC_134809.1:35996668-35999168 GCF_046742065.1 Oratosquilla oratoria | reverse complement strand
GTGTCTCGAACTGTGAAGACCCCCTTGAAGTCATAGTCCTCAGCCTTCAACTGTATAAAGTCGCTTGTCCTCCGATGGGACATAGTCCTGAGAAGACGCCATTGTTTTTATTTTTCCCCCTTTCTTGCCCTGAGGCTTTCCTTTTTGATGTACTCTGGATGTCGACCTTGAGGTCCGCCGCCTCGTCCACATTTAAGTAAAATCGCATAGCCCAAGCCAATATGAAGTAGGATTAAAATTATTTCAGCGATGAATCAAATCATTTAGTGTTTAAATAACAAATCATGCAGAAAAGTCATTGGCTTGAAGGTAACTACTCTTTATTTTCCTTTTGCAGACATGTAGCGTCTTTTATAGAATATTTAACATAATATTCAAACTTAATCTACTTTAAGGTGAATGTTATATAGAAAATGTATAGAATGATCAGCAGTAAAGACCATATTTGCATATCAAGATCATTAGTCTTTCAAGACTGATGCCCACGACTGTATTTCCTCCTGGGGTAGCATGTGTAGCTAGAGATAATACAACCAATATAGCGTCACAGGTTATTAGTGTAATCACTTAATTCCTGTGATTTACCTCTTGAGCTGGACAAAATCGCCATGCATAGACCAAAAACACATTTGCAAAATGGCCACCACATATGAATGGGGAATCGTCGTATTTGTACCAAATCTCCATTGCCTAAGAGAGAGGGCGGGGAGGATTCGTTACCACAAAACTGAACAGCCAGAGTAAAAGGATCAGTAATCGAGAACGGAAGAGGTTAACCTGTGCTTGTTTTCTTATTCCTCTTTAACCCTTTCGATGGGGAGGGGTTCGTCCAGCTGAATAAGATCGTCTGGAGACAACTAGAATAGACGGTAAAACCAAAGTTGTACTCGACGAGGGCGTGAACTGCTCTTAACCATTTCCCTCAGCTAAATGAACTCAACGGCAGTAGAAGAGTTTCTGAAGTATATTTCAATGAAAGGACTAATAAGTTCATCATAGTTTTCCACAGCTGAATCAAATCACCTGCTGCTGCTAGAAAAAATAAAAATAAATCGTAATGAAAAGGTTAATCGAGATAGGTTCAAAAAGTGTTTTCGCTTTAGCTGAAAGTGTTTTCCCTCAAGTGAATAAAATCGTCTGGTAGTAACAGAAATAGTGACTAAAGCCGTTAAGCGTAGCAAATAGTTTTATCCCTCAACATGGTGACATACTTTACTTTTTCTGAGGAAAGGCAAACGATGCAAATCAGCTGGGATTATTCTGCTTTACTATCTAACTACTCATATCAAAGAGATCGCACAAAGGTAAATAAAGTAGCGCTGTAGCAGCTAGAGTCAAGCATAGTCATCTTAATCTAATGTACGGCACTGAGGTGAGGCATTGTGTTGAGAGTGTGAAAACCTTGTGGATCATCCAGATCACAGACTTCATTCCCTTAGTGTGGGGCCCCATCGTGAAGAGATTAGGTATGCCCCTATAGTCATGTTATACATTAGTTCTCCCTATCGGAAGTCCTTAAGATCAGAATCTCTAATGTTCGGACAAAAACGCCATTACCACACTATTTATCTGTTGTTGAGGTCTGCTACTCCTATCACCAACCGAGACTTTTCGAGACATTTCCCCCGCATCCCCCGTGCAGGTGGAGGTCGAATAATTATCTACGTTTTACCCTTCCTTTTGTTCTCACTCAACAAAGCCGCGTCGGAGTATCGATAGAGACAGTGACTTGGTATGCCAATCAGGTTTGGGAATCTGGGGCAATGAAGTCATCAGTAGTTTATGAAATTGTCACGGTTCGTAGGCTTTCTGTAAACCCTGAGAGCCTCCAATTCAGGGTTAACAGAAAGTCTACGAAGTCATCAGTCCCTCGCCGTGGGAAAGGCTGGCAATTTTGGTAAGCTACGCTTGTACAACCCCGCAGTTCTTATGAACCTTCCACCGTCCTTAAATCCTCCGGAGTAGTCACGTGTCTATATGGTATAAGAATTTCCCCCATCCAAACCATAAGAACTCCTTCGGTGTCAGTCATATTCGCTTGGAAATGCTTGGAGTATTAGTTGAAACGTCGCGCAACTTAGCCACCCTGATTTATAATTTACCTAGTGAAACTAAAACATGTATTATTAGAATAGAGAAATGAGACCTGTACCTTTTTCCATGCAGACGACACAAATCAAATTAGTAAATGCAAATCGCTGGAGGGAGTTTTACATGTAATGCAGAAGATCCTTGATGGGGTACGCGCATGGTAGTTGCAATGACTTATTGCGTTGGAATGACGAAACGTAAAGCTGTCTACTTTCACTGCAGTAGAACCAACACAACAATCGCGGGAACTCATCTTAAGAA
Source organism: Oratosquilla oratoria (assembly GCF_046742065.1). Taxonomy (NCBI): domain Eukaryota; kingdom Metazoa; phylum Arthropoda; class Malacostraca; order Stomatopoda; family Squillidae; genus Oratosquilla; species Oratosquilla oratoria. The sequence goes on along the minus strand of NC_134809.1, from coordinate 35,996,816 downwards.
GAACAATACAAATGTCCCATTGAAAGATCACACCAATGTGCTGGGTAGCACAATGGACAATGGTTTGTCCTGGACTCTACATTTTCCCATGCAAAGAGGGAAGGCTAAAGCTAAGCAGGGCAGGCTGAAACGCTTCAAAGTCAAAACA
>NC_134809.1:35981668-35989168 GCF_046742065.1 Oratosquilla oratoria | reverse complement strand
CCACCCCGTACTCATCTCCATACACCTCACCGTCTCTCTTCTACCCTCCCCTTCCCATCTCTCCCTTCTTCACCTCTTCACTTTCCTCCCCTCTTCTCCTCCTCCCTTCCATTCCCAATCGTCCACTCATTCCAGACTTCCCCCAGGTTGTCTCCCTTCCGGAACAGTGGTCATAGTAATAGTATTCCCTCTTAATAATTCCGTGATTCCCCTTCTTTCCTCTCTCTTTGTACCCTACTCCTGTTCCATGATATAATTTTTATTTTCTCCTTCCTCTAATTTCCTGCTGTCACTATGAACACGATGCTGACAGTAATAATAGCATTGATATTCGTGATTCCAATTTAATTCTACATAATGCTCTTTTCCTCTCTCTCCCCCCTTTGCACCTATTTATGCTCCTATTTCTGTTATTGCCCCTTGCTCCAACAGACTTTTACTTCTGGTGGTGTCCAGAGCACCACTTATACTGGCATAACACCAACACTGACACCAAGATAAGCCTCAGTAATTCCATTGCAAACACTAACACCATCACTAATGTATCCGTCACCATATTTTTAACTTGTATTCACTTGTCTTTGTACTGCCACCATTTCTGCAGCCTCACCCTCCTCACTCTTCTCCCTCTCCCTCTCCTGTTCCTCCTCCCCCCTTCTCCTTCTGCTCCTCCTCTTCCTCCTCCTCCTGCTCCTTCTCTTCCTCCTCCTCCTCCTGCTCCTTCCATTTCCTCCTCCTCCTACTCTTCCTCCACTTTCTCCTCCTTTTCCTTTTCTTTCTCTTCCTGTTCCTCGGCAAGAGAATCTCTACTTTGGGTTCTCCTCCGCACTTGGGCGGCGGGCTCTGGTGGACGCACTACGAAATAGGGAGACGCACGCACGAGTAATTGAATTTTGTATTCCGAAGCGTGGAATGGAAAGAGTGGAGGGAGGAGGAGGAGGAGGAGGAGGAAAAAGAGTAGGAGGTGGGAAGGAGGGAGGAAAGGAGGAGAGGAGTTAGGGAGGAAGAAAGGAAAAAGAGAAGGAAGAGAGGGAAGGAGGAAAGAAAGAACAGAGGGAGGAAGAATGGAAAGAAGGAAGGAACGGGACGGGGAAATGTAGACAGGAAGAAAGGAAATTTTGGTAAGTTTTAAAAAAGAAGTAAGAAAGGAAAAAAGAAAAGAAAAAGAAGCTGTAGAAAAGAGGGAGTGGGAAAATGGGATGAAAAGGCGAAAGAGAGGATGGTGGTAAAGGGGAAGGAGTGGAGAGAAGGAAGGAAAAAGAGATAGAGAATCTGGTAAGAGGAGAGTAGACAGAGATGGGCTGGCATGGGGTAAGGTGGAAAGTCACCAAAGAAAAATATACAATAAATGAGAAAGATGGAACTGAAAAGAAAGGAGAGGGAATGGGTGAAACGTGGTGCGGGAGATGGTGGGTGAGGAGAGAGAGAGAGAGAGAGAGAGAGAGAGAGAGAGAGAGAGAGAGAGAGAGAGAGAGAGAGAGAGAGAGAGAGATAGAGAGAGAGGGGGGAAGTGAGAGAGAGATGGATAAATAGAAATAGAGAGAGAGGGGGGAGTGAGAGAGAGATGGATGAATAGATAGAGATAGATAGAGGGAGAGAGATTGTGGGGGAAGAGAGTGAAGGAGAGAGAGGGAGAGAGAGAGAGAGAGAGAGAGGGAGGGAGGGATGGGGGTAGAAGAAATGAAGGAGGAAGGAGAAAGGAAACAGAATATGACGAACGAAGATAAGGTAAAGAGAAAAGGAGTAGGAAGAGCAAGTGGAAGGACGCAATGGAAGGGAAGACAGAAAAGAGAAGAAAAACTCTTATGAATAAAAAAGAAGAAGAAGGAAACATGTGACAGAGGCGAAAGAAAATGGAAGGAAAAAATGGGATGGCAGCAAAGAATTTAAGAAAATAAAGGAAGAGTTTGGTCTAAATAAAATAATAAGTAAAGAGGACAATTCAGTACATGGTAAAGAGGAAGTAGGGGAAAGAAGAATATGTGTAAAAGGAAGGGCATAGATAGAGAAGTAAACTAAGAGAGAAGGTGAGGGAAAGAGAGAGAAAGGAATAAAAGAGTTGTCAAGGGGACAGAGAGGAATATATGATAAAGGGGGTGACAAAGGGTATATTAAGGGGTACATATAAAGACTAGGTGTAATTGAATTTTGTATTCGAGAGCCAGGGACTCGGGCCCTTACTGACGTCGAGCGGTGGTGAGAGAGAGAGAGAGAGAGAGAGAGAGAGAGAGAGAGAGAGAGAGAGAGAGAGAGAGAGAGAGAGAGAGAGAGAGAGAGAGAGAGAGAGAGAGAGAGAGAGAGAGAGAGAGAGAGAGAGAGAGAGAGAGAGAGAGAGAGAGAGAGAGAGAGAGGGAGAGGGAGGGGGGGCTGCAGAGGGGAAGGGGGAGGGTGAGAATGGAGGAGAAGAAAACTTGATAAAGTGGAGGGCAGAAGGGAAGGATAAAAAATGGGGACGGAGGAAGGAAGGGTAATCAAGTGAAAACGTGATGGATTCATGGAGAGAGAAGGAAGACGGGATTAAACGGAGGAACCGAGAGAGGGCGTGATAGACTTAGAGTGTCAGAAGGGGAAGGGGGAGGGGAGGGAAAGGAGGAACAAGCATTGGTTTTGTTCAATGAAGGTGATTATTAGTGAAATAATTTCTAATGGTATTGGTGTTCTTGTTCCAGCCAATAGTTTTGTTAGTGTCAGAAGGGGAAGGGGAAGGGGAGGGAAAGGAGGAACAAGCATTGATTTTGTTCAATGAAGGTGATTATTAGTGAAATAATTTCTAATGGTATTGGTGTTCTTGTTACAGCCAATAGTTTTATTAGTGCTATTATGGTTATTTGTCTTGTTTTTCAGAATTATTTTGTGGTCATGGTACCAGGTCCATTCATTATTTTGATCCTGTCAACACCACTACCTACTCTACTATCACTACTATCACCGTCACCACCACCATCGAAACAGAAGCAATAATAATAATAATAATAATGATAATAATAATAATAATAATAATAATAATAATAATGATAATGATAATGACAATAACAATAGCAATAATAATAATAATAATAATAACAATAATAACAACAATAATAACGATGATGATGATGATGATGATATCAAAAACAATGAATATTCACCATCATCGTCATCATCATCATTATCACCATCATCTTCATCATCATCATTATCACCATCATCATCATCGTTTTTGCTCGAGCGTTGAAATGTGTTTGAGAGTGTGTAAAAGGTGTATTTGGTTGCAATTTTGGGGTTAATAAATATTTTCTTATGTATATAATTGTTTACTTATCATTACTTATTTAAGGAATGGGAAGTAGGCATAGGACGAAGAGGGTGATGTGCCTGGACGAAAATTGTAAATGTGAAGAAATATAAAGTGAATTGAAACAGACGAAAGCAAAAGGTGTAAAAGAGTGAAAATGGAAGAAAAGTGAAAAAGTAGTGTCGAAGGAGGGGCAAAAGGAAGGAAAGGGAAGGATGTGTTAAAGAAGAGAAGGAGAGGGATATATAGATAGTCAGACCTGTATAGATAGATAGGTAGATAGATAGATAGATAGATAGATAGACAGATAGAGAGAGAGAGAGAGAGAGAGAGAGAGAGAGAGAGAGAGAGAGAGTGAGGGAGGGTGGGAGAGGGAGGGAGGGAGAGGGTAAGAAGAGGGTAAGAAGAGGGTAAGAGAGAGAGAGAGAGAGAGAGAGAGAGAGAGAGAGAGAGAGAGAGAGAGAGAGAGAGAGAGAGAGAGAGAGAGAGAGAGAGAGAGAGAAGGCGAGGGAGCCAGTGGAATTGGGCGTAGAAGTGGAAGACAAGAAAAAAAAGTGGAAGGGGAAAGGGGAAGAAAAATTGTATGGAGGATAGACAGAGGATGGAAGAGAAAAGAAGAATAAAAGAGGATGTAGGATGAAAGAGAAGGGGAAGACGTATTGATGTTAAGAAGGGAAGAAATTGAGGGAAGAAGAAGGTGACAGGAAGAAAGCGTGGAATGGAAAAAAAGAACTTGAGGAGAGGTAATGGAAGGGAAGTTGAACTGAGCAAAGAAGATTTGGGAGTGGAAAGTAGATCGGAGGAAGGAAAGAAGAGGGAGAAGGAAAAGAAGGGTAGATAGAAAATTAGGGTTCCTTATTTAAGGATTGTTTTTATTATTATTATTATTATTATTATTATTATTATTATTATTATTATTATTATTATTATTATTATTATTATTATTATTATTATTATTATTATTATTATTATTATTATTATTATTATTTAATCGGCGACCCCCCCTCTCCGTCCCCCTTTGCATATAAGGAGAGGACGGGGAGAAATCCCTTCGGGCTGCGTCAAAATTTACTCACACATACTACCCCACCCCCCACCCCCCGCCCATTCCTCCTCACGCAGTCACAACATCATCCATATACAACCATTCTCCACTCACCTCTGTCTTCCGTCCTCTCCCTTCCTTCCTCACCAGAACATTCCCCTCTTCCCCAAAGCTCCCTTCACCCCATCCATCCACCTCATCCTAGGACGTCCCCTCATGTTCACTCCCTCCACATTAAATGAAGCGGCCTTGCTGTGGATGTGCTGTGTCTTGCAACACTGCTTCTGACCCAGGGCGGTGGGCAGGGTGCAGGGATGACCCGTCATCCAGGAGGTGCTCAGATGAGAGGAAGGGTGGGAGGGGTGTGGAGGGTTATTTAGGGATGAAATGGGTGGGAGTGTTTTTGTGCCTTTCCCTTTTTGGCTACCTCCCTTGGAAGGGGGAAAAAGCCTTGGTATATGTATGTATGTATGTATTATTATTATTATTATTATTATTATTATTATTTATTATTATTATTATTATTTATTATTATTATTATTATTATTATTATTTATTTATTTATTTTATTTATTTATTTATTTATCTATGTATTTAATTATTCATTTTGTAATGCAGTGATGATATGCAAGTTTTCATTTCTTCCTCTCGCTGCACAATCGGTTCTCTTCACATGGAAAGAAAGAACCAGAACAAATGTATATAATTTGTCAATGAAAATGACAGGATGAATTGAGATAGCTAGAACACTATCGCTGCACCCCAAGGGACGCGATTGAATAAAATTGCTTACTGTAGCCTGAACAAATGCATAAGTCGCTAACAGCAGTGAAAAGGTATGGGTCGCTTCAGGATACTCGTAGATACAATAGAGAGAGAGAGAGAGAGAGGGGGGCGGGGGAGGGGAGAGTATGTATCCCGGCAAAGGCGTCGTGTCCGGTCAACCGACAAACTTTTTGCCGTAGCGGGAGCCAGCCAGTCCGTCGCCGTCCGTCCTGCACCCTCCCTCCTTCCCCCGAACTCACCAGGTGGTGCCTCGCGGGTAAGAATTTTAGTTAACCATATTCATATGGAAATGAGAAAAACTTTATTCCTATCTTTGTTCGTTGGTATAACGCCGTCCAGGTCGAGGTAGAAGACGGCTCTGGTTCTGCTTCTTGTCTTGCTCTCCTTATGAAGTCTGCATAGGTCTTCTTTTGATGAGGCGAAATAAGGGCGGGGGTGGGCAAAGGTTGCGAGTTCTCTTGAGACGAGAGAGTGAGTTAGGTCTCTGGTACATTTTTACTGTATGTGGTGTGTGTGATTCACCTTGGTCTTTGGATCACGTGCTGGACTCGTGATCGACAGCTATTTCCCTCCCGGAAGAGAGCTCAGAGCTCGTATGACCGATCTATGGGTAATGTTGTGACCTTACACGCACACACACACCCAACTCCCCGCCCACGAGAGTTGGAGTAACGACTCGAAGCGCAGCGATACTGAAATTATTTCAGCCCTGGGCAGGGTACGAACCCGGACCGCCGTAGTGACAGTCGGGGACTCTACCAACCGCGCCACCGAGTCGTGTATGTGTGTGTGTACGCGCGTTTGCGAATATGGACAGTAAAAATAGATTGAAATAAGTGTGTGTAGGGACAGATCTTGGAGAACTACCTCAGCCTGTCACACTCTCTGACAGCTGATGGCTGGAAATGTGTTTGAAAGGTTTGTAAATATCCTAATATTCTCACCTCCGTATAATCACAATATAGAATTTACTCTGGCTAACGGCGAGCTATTTCTCGAGAAAAAGCCTCCTAGATTGACACTTCATGCCATTCCACATACAGCTTTCTCCTGTCATAATGTCGTATGACCTATCATGATTTGTCATGACTTGCCCAGAATAGCCATGACTTGTTACGTATGTTTCGTTTATTGAATGTATGTGACGCTTTAGGTTGCAAGTCCACATTGAAAATGTCATTATAACAAAGATTTATTATTTATTTATTTATTTATTTATTTATTTATCTATTTATTTATTTATTTATCTATTTATCTATTTATCTATTTATCTATTTATCTATTTATCTATATATCTATTTATCTATATCTATTGATCTATTTATCCATTTATTTATTTATTTATTTATTTTATTTATTTATTCATCTATCAATCTATCTATCTATCTATTTATTTATTCATTTTTACTCTCCCAAATAAAGCTGTGTTTGTACCCAGCAACGTCCCCACCCCTCGCTTGTGCAAAATGTTTCTCGTCGCCTGCCCTCCAACTTTTAACTTTCACTTGTAATTTAACGTTCCTGTCATCACGTTCCCTACGACCTGGTCTCCTAACGTATTTTGGGAACGTTCCCTTGATACGTCCATCATCCTTTTTTTCTCAGTATAACTTTTGCTCCAGCGCCCTTCTTCCTCAATTTTGCCGAAGCAGACGACTCCCCCCCCCCCCGGGCGTGGGGAGGTGGTCTAAGTGTGTAGAGGTTGCTTTGATTGACCTTCTAGCTCAGTAACACACTCAATTGATCCTGGTCTGTAGGGACAACAGACGATTTCCTTCAGGTGAGAGGCAACCTTCACTCAGAAGGACCGAGATAAACGAATTATTGGTGTCTGTGGCCTTCGGCGCAAACGTTTCTCTAACGTTCCGTGGGATCTGGTCTTATCTGGACACGTGCGTCTCGATAAAGAGTGAGTGCAACCAAACGCTTGCCTCCGCTACGCTTTATCTTTTCCCATCCGGTGACGTGCTCTGCTAATTATTATCATTATTGCTATCATTATCATCATCATCGTCATCATCATCATCATCATCATCATCATCATCACCATCATCACCATCATCACCATCATCACCATCATCACCATCATCATTATCATTATTGTTATTACCATCATCATCATCATCATCATCATCATCATCATCATCATCACCATCACCATCACCATCACCATCATCATCATCATCATCATCATCATCATCATCATCATCATCATTATTATTATTATTATCTTTTTACATCATCATCATTATTATTATTATCATTATTATCATAATTGCTATTATTACTATTATTATTTTTGTTATTATCACTCCTATTAACTAATTCACTTTTTATTTGATTTATTGTTTATTAATGTATTTGTTCATTTATCCATTCATTTGTTTATTTTCTA
>NC_134809.1:35961668-35971668 GCF_046742065.1 Oratosquilla oratoria | reverse complement strand
GGTATTAGTTTGGGTAAGGAAGGCCGGGGAAGATGCTAGGAATAAAGAAGAGGAGAAAATAGGGAAAGAGGAACCTGAGGAAAAGGAAGAAGAGGAGAAGGGTGAACATGAAGAGAGTAACAGATAGTTTGATTGGCTCGATGAAGAATGGCAGGTTGAAAGGAAAAATAGAGGAGACTATAGAAGGAGGACGAGAAGGAGGAGGAGTGGGAAGGGGAGGAAAAGGAGGTGATCGCTTCCACTTGATGAGTTATGGGCGGCGACGAGGTGGAAGACGAATGGTGGGGGAAACAAGGAAGGAAGGCCGCTTGTGTGTATATGTGAGTATGTATGTGTATGTGTGTGTGTGTGTGTACATGTACTCTTATGTGTATGTATGTTTGCGTGTGTGTGTGTGTGCGTGTGTGTGTGTGTGTGTGTGTGTGTGTGTGTGTGTGTGTGTGTGTGTGTGTGTGTGTGTGTGTGTGTGTGTGTGTGTGTGTGTGTGCTTGTGTTTGTGCTTATGTGTATGCTTGTGTGTATGTGCATATGTATGCACTTACATGCGCGTGCACGCGTATGTGTGTATATGTGATTCATTGTTTGCAAATGATTGATAATTGAGTGTCCACTTCTAAAGTCTTTAAGTTTTCATCTAAAAATTCAATTAGTCTATCTTTAAGATTCTTGGAAAATACTTTGTATATATTTGTTAATAAACAAATTGGTCTGTATTTATGGTCTCCTTGCCTGCGAAATAGAATCGCTATAGTATTATACCAGGATTCAGGGACTCTTTCCTGACGTATTCACTGGATATTTGTTTGAACTAGTTTATAATGGACTATTCGTACTTTCCCTGAATCTTTCAGAAGATATATTATTACGCCATCTTCCCCAAGTGCTTTTCCGCGTTTCATATTTTTCATAACAAACGTTACTACTTTATTTGCGACTTCTAATACATTTCTAACGTCTACAGACGAATGTACCGACTCAATTACTGTATTTGACGAGTAAAGCTCTTGGTATAATTTTTTCTACTCATTTCACCATTCTGTCCCTGCATTTAATGTTTTCTCCCTTTCTATCTTTCAGAGATATAATCTGTGGCTTCCCCAAAACTAGCCTGATCTTGGCCTGTTTAATGTTTTCGTATTTCCGAATAGTTCCCTTTGTATGATCCATGCTTCTCTTTCTTTTCTCTGATTGATATGCTTATTAAATTTTAGCTCTTTGTTTTGCTCCTCCTGGTTTTAATTTACATAGTCTCTCGTCTTTTTATTCGGCAATTTGTAGCTTTGAAATATTTGCTTACTCTAACCTACGAGTGTATGTGCTCTCTACATTCTCTTCGGATGCTTTCATTATATTCAGTAACTGAAATTTCATACCTCGATGGTGTCCTCGCTATTTCTTATATCTTAGAATTTATTTTTCACTTACAACAGAAATTCCTTTTTGTTATCTTTAACTTTCGCAAGCCTTATTTTCTTCAAAATTAATGTATTTCTCTCGGCTCTGAAAGTGAATTTTGCCGTGCAACCTACCATCATATGGTCACTACCTAGGTTCACCTAATTTATAACTGTAACATTGCTAGCTCTGCTGCTCTGATTTTCAGATATAAAGTCTATTTCGTTCTTTGTTGTTCCACTTCAAATCCATTTACGACCTACACGATTTTGGAAGAAAGTGTTCATTATTTTCATGTAGTTATGAAACAAAACTGAGGAGCATTTCGTATCTCTCATTTTTCTTACCTACTCCAAAATTCCTAATGCACGATTTCCCTCCCATATTCTTGAATACATAAAAAAATCAGCGATTATCGACGTGAATTTATTTTACCTTGATACAATGCCTGATATCCAACATCATAGAAGAACTCGTTTTCATTGTCTGATTTCTGTAATGTTGAATCATGAGTCTGTATTATTTGTAATATATATTTTACATAGCCCACAACCTACCTGCTCTGATATAGCACCGAATTTCGCTACATTACCAACAATCTCTCGATTTATTAATAATTCGATTCCACTGGATCTTTTTTTCTTTTTAACTCTGTAGTAGAACAGGTAATGATTGACTTGAAGCTGCATCAGCTTTTCTTCCTTTCTTCGGATTCCACTCATTCTCAAGATGTTCCACTTGATATTCTCTAATCCTTCCTCAATCTCTAAAGCCTATTGTCTTCTGACAAGATTCTCACGTTAAAGATGAATATCTTCATTTTATTAAGGTTATTCAATAGCCAAGACTTAGATCTGCCTTGACAGAGGCACTCTGATCGTAACTACAGGAGGTAATGTAGTTGGACTTTTATGAGACAATGACCCATTAGGAATGCTCAGTTTTGCAAAGGTTGTGTAAGCCATATTTATTCTGAGAAGTGGAAATATCTCACCTCCTCGCCGTCTAGTTTTTGGAAAGATATATCTTTGGTGCCACCTCATTCAATAAATGTGTGTGTGTGTGTGTGTGTGTGTGTGTGTGTGTGTGTGTGTGTGTGTGTGTGTGTGTGTGTGTGTGTGTGTGTGTGTGTGTGTGTGTGCGAGCATGTGTATATGTTTAGGTATGTGTTGGTATGTGTTTTGTGTGTGTGTGTGATTCACCATTGTCTTGGATCACGTGTTGGACTCGTGATCGACAGCTATTTCCCTCCCGGCATAGAGCTCAGAGCTCATATATAACCAATCTATGGGTAATGCTGTGACCTTACACGCACACACACACATCCAACTCCCCAGCCACGAAAGTTGGAGTAACGACTCGCAGCGCAGCGATACTGAAACTATTTCAGCCCTGGGCGGGATTCGAACCCGGACCTCCGTAGTGGTAGCCGGGAACTCTACCAACTGGGCAATCGAGTCGTGTGTGTGTGTGTGTGTGTGTGTGTGTGTGTGTGTGTGTGTGTGTGTGTGTGTGTGTGTGTGTGTGTGTGTGTGTGTGTGTGTGTGTGCGTGTGTGTTTGGATGTGCATAGATATCTACAGTCATATCCGTTGCCTGTATAGTGATTGTTTTAACTAGAATATTGAAAAGTTTGTAGTTGGATGCGTCCTCGCATCGCTTCGGTCCCGGTTGGGCCCTGCGGCCTTTCTTCCTTCCTTCCTTCCTTTCTTCCTTCCTTCCTTCCTTCCCTCCTCCCCTCCTCCCTTGTTTGCTTCATCCCATTCGTCATCCACAGCGTCGCCGCCCATAACTCATCACGAATAAGTGGTTACCTCCCCTCCTTCTCCACCTCCACCTCTTCCTCCTCAAGTCTTACTTCTTCTTTTGTTTTAAACCTGCCATTCTTCATCGGAACCATCAAGCCACTTTCCCCGTTTCTGATATTCGCCTCTTCCCCTCTACTCCTCCTACTCCTACTCCTCCTATGTTGATGTCCCTGCCTATTCGGTGGATGTTGTTGAGATGGTTGAACGGTAGACAATCATCTACACATTTCTCCACTCCAAACTATAACTGTCATCAGGCACAGTGCATCAGTAAGAAAAACATGTGTTCCAGTAATGTCCATATGAAGGAAAAGGAAAAATATTTAAAGGAGATGTTTCGCATCAACAACCCCCATTCATTCAGATGGGGAAGAGGTGGACTGTGCCAGAGAGGAATGCACGCCAAAGCGCGCCTTCCCAGGACTCACTTGAGACGATACCTTATGTAGAAGGAGATTCAGAAGTAGCTGTGCTTGATTGCTGCAGATGCACAGACTAAGTATGAGGCACAAACGGAACACATGGCAAAACCCCAACGGACAAAACCCAAATCTACATAGCAGACAAAACTGGGCAAGGACATAACATAACCAAACCTAACCTAACCTAACCTAACCTAACCTACCCTAACCTAACCTAACCTAACCTAACCTAACCTAACCTAACCTAACTCCACCTGCAGATTGCCACTGGGATTTTGTCCGGGTATGACAGTTTTCACTGATTGGGTTTTTGTCCGTTGTGGTATTGGCCGTTCACCGCGCAGACGAAACAGCACTGCATGACACGTTAACCAGAATATAAAGATAAGTGAAATCCGTTGTGCTAGGCGGGCGCCGTGTAAGATATCAAATGCAAAGACTGCAGTGCATATTATATTTGGTAGACCGGGAAGAAGATAGCAACGAAGCTGCAGGAAAACCGGAGGGCAATAACAGGAAAGATCAGATCTCTGTCTTGCTCGAGCTCTGCGAGCAACAGCAACACAAAATGAACTGGCATAGAGCCAAAATAGTACAAAGGAAAGCTTTCCCTAGAAGTATGGACCAGCAAGGACAGCATCAACTCAAATGTCAGTTCGAATCCCGTATACAAATATGGGAAGTACAGACAAGAAAGGAGATTTTTTTTTCTTTGAGTAGGGTATGTTCCTTGACAGGTGTAGCACTTGTATGATCGAAATACATGCATATGTGTGTGTCAGTATACGTACATGTTTATACATATCTATCTATATACGTACATGCATACATACATGCATTCATACATACATACATACATATATACATACATACATACATACATATATATATATATATATATATATATATATATATATTATATATACATATATATATAATATATATATATATATATATATATATATATATACATATATATGTATATATATATATGTATATATGTATATATATATATGTATGTATATATTGCAAAAATAATCACAATAACACGTGACGAAAAGATATTGCAGGAACCACAGGGAAATTAAAATCGGAATAGTGAACGTTTTCGTCTATTACGATGCCCTCAGAGGATGTCGTATTAGACGAAAATGTTTGGTATTCCGAATTGTAATTTCTCTGTAGTTTCTGCAATATGTATATATATATATATATATATATATATATATATATATATATATATATATATATATATGTATGTATGTATGTATATACATACATATACATATATTGAATAAACTAAATAATGACAAATGATACTGAAGGTGGAGGATGTAGAATAGGATTACTTAGAGAATGTTATTGTTTCTACGTTTCGACCCGCAGGGTATTGATCACAAAGCTGACAACTCAAGTACAACAGGGACTTTATATACATAGTCGGGTCACCTCATGACATGACCGGGATATTTTATCATCTGACACTTATATCAGCATTAGTAAAGAAGTAGTCAAGCAGATTGAAAGACTTCAAGCTACAAAATCTCCGGGTCCGGACGAAATTTTTCGAAGAATGCTTAAGGAGTGTAAATTTGAAATCTGCGACCATTTAACTGAAATATTCAATAAATCGGTAGACACTGGTTTTATGCCAACCGCTTGGAGGCAGGCAAACGTTGTTCCTGTTTTTAAGAAAGGAGATAGATCGTCTATATGCAACTACAGGCCAATCAGTTTGACATCGGTTATAGGAAAAATGCTTGAATCAATAATAGTAAATAGACTCAGAGAACACATCGAAGGGCATAATTTAATTCGTGATTCACAGCATGGTTATCCAAGGGTAAGTTATGTGTGACTAATCTTCTACCCTTTTACACTAAAGTATATAAGGCGTCAGATAACAATGAAAATTACGATGTTATTTACCTTGACTTTAGCAAAGCGTTCGACAAGGTGCCACACCAGAGACTACTAAATAAAATCAAAGCCCATGGCATAGGAGGAAAAGTATTAGAATGGATTAGAGCTTGGATTAGTAACAGAAAATAGCGGGTCACCATAAATGGAGGTGGGGCAATGTTACTAGCGGGTCCCCTAAGGCTCAGTTTTGGGTCCCTTATTGTTCATTATGTACATAAACGACTTAGACGATGGGATAAATAGTGATGTTAGTAAGTTTGCGGACGATACTAAAATAGGACACCTAATTAGATCAGGAGACGACGCAGAGATTCTGCAGGATGATCTTAATAAATTGTTAACATGGTCGGTGAAATGGCAAATGAACTTCAATATCTTTAAGTGTACCGTGTTAAACGTAGGGCTACACAACCCCGAAAATAGATACATCTTAGATAACATGTTTTTAGAAAAATATGAGTGCGAGAGAGACTTGGGAGTTCTGGTGAGTCCGGAGCTTAAGACCAAGAAGCAGTGCTTTAGCGCCAGAAATAAAGCAAACAGAGCATTAGGTTTCATTGTTAGGACGGTAACGAATAGAAGTGCAGAGGTAATTATCAAACTCTATCTAGCGTTAGTTTGACCCATCCTCGACTATGCGGTATAGTTTTGGTCTCCGTCCTCCAGAATGGACATAAATTCACTACAATCAGTACAGAGAAGAATGACCAAAATGATACATGGACTCGGAAATATATACATATATATATATATACAAGTATATGTATGCTGTATATGCATATATGTGTATATATGTGTTTATATATATATAATTACACACACACACACACACACACACACACACACACACACACACACACACATATATATATATATATATATATATATATGTATAATATAAATATATATGTATAATATAAATATATATGTATAATATATATATATATATGTGTGTGTGTGTGTGTGTATGTGTGTGTGTGTGTGTGTGTGTGTGTGTGTGTATGTGTGTGTGTGTGTGTGTGTGTGTGTGTGTGTGTGTGTGTGTGTGTGTGTGTGTGTGTGTGTGTGTGTGTTGAGACATTTTGACAGGTTGACGTAAGTGGAGTAGGAAACACAGGTGTCTTAATCCGAGTTTATTCTTTTGAAAAAGCATAACTGCGAAACTAGTCAGGAATAAATTCAGACTAAGACTCCTGTATTTCCTACCCCATTCACGTCATATATATATATATATATATATATATATATATATATATATATGTACGAAAAAAGCTGGAGTCCGGGAACCATAATGGTGGAAACGTAGAAAACACCAGACTCAGGAGTAGGTAATATGTGTGTGTGTGTATATATATAAATATATATATATATATATATATATTATATATATATATATATATATATATATAAAATAAATAAATATATATACATATATATGTATATTTATATATATATTATATATATATATATATACATATATATATATATATTTTATATATATATATCATATATATATATATATATATATATATATATATGGGTGTGTGTGTGTGTGTGTATATTTATATATATATATATATATATATATGTACGAGTATATACATGGAGACATGTATATATATATATATATATATATATATATATGTACGAGTATATACATGGAGATATGTATATATTTATATATATATATATATATATAGATATATATATACATATATATATAATATAATATACATATATATATATATATACATATATATATATATATATATATACATATATATATATATATATATATATATATATATATATATATATATGTCAATAGTATATATGGGCAGAATATTTTCTTTTATAAATATCTTATTGAAAGTGATGGCTAATGGTGCATTTATTATTTTCTTAAATGTTTTTTCCATATGTCTTACTATGGACTTGTGTTCCTTTCAAAGGAGGTTTATGACTTCACTGCAGGTGTTCATGTTTGCTATTACTTTGTGTTTGGTCATCGTGGTACACTTCGTTGATGATGTAATTTATTGTACTGTTTGCGGAAATATTTGTATATAACCCTTCCATATCGAGAGAAGCAATCCTTCCTTTAGTAGAGTTTGTCTTCAGGATATCTAGGAAGTCGGATGTAGATTGTAGACTGTAGGTGGTAAAAGTGTAAGGGGTCAGTATGGCGCACAGTTTCTTAGCAAGTTTGTACGTTGGTGCAGGGATTTGAGAGATAATGGGTCTGAGCTTATTAACAGGCTTGTGTGCTTTGACTGTCCCATAGCAGTAACCCATATCATACTCGCCTACTGTGAAGTCATAGACCTCCTTTCAAAGGAATACAAGTCCATTGTAAGACATGGAAAATACATTTAAGAAAATAATAAATGCACAATTAGCCATCTCATATACATATACATTTTCATTGGATATTGGTATTTTCTCTTTTACATATTAGTCACGTGTTCGGTTGCGTTTTTGCTCCATAAGTGACGCATAATCCACTTCATACCACTGGATACCCCCGAAGACGAAACTGGAACAGAGCTCGACACATCGGCATTACATTGCCTGCTTCATGAGTAGATTTAACGTTTCTCCTACAAATGTATTTGTATATTCATGTTTATACTCGTTTATAGATATGCACACTATAAATATTCGTGCATATATTAAGATACTCCTATTGCAAATATGTAGTATTTCTACGGTATGAAGAGATGAAGTCCACTTTAATCTAGCTATGCTTGTCCATTGGTTTATGACTAAATTTACTTTTATGTTTTAAAATTGAGTTGATATCTCTGGGCTGAAATATTCAAAGTTACTCCATAAGATAAGTGGTAAGAACTACTTATAAGAAAATGCTTTTGATTAGAATCCTTCATTATAACATATATTACTCTTTTCTTTTTTTTATCTTCTTTCGTACTGTAACTCGTTTTGTTCCGAAAGCCTGTCTTCTCTGACACAGGAGCCAGTACGTAAACTATCAATTTTGAATGATAAAAAGTATGAAAAATAAAATCGTGGAATATTGCCGGAGAATTTTATGCAGACAATATTGCAAACGGAGGCCGATGACGATACATAACTGAAGAGAGTAAAGAATTTTGTGTTTCATATATCGATCCAGCAACGAAAATATCCCATTTTAGTGTGGAATGCTGTAAATAATATATTAGAGCACGTATTACGAGTATGTACGAAAGTATTAGGGTTAGCATATATTGAATCTTGTTATATTAAGAAATCATATGATGATAATACGAAAGTTAGCTCAGGATTATATGTTACATTATTTCTTAATCAATAAAATCATAAACCATTCAGCAAGCCGCAGAAATCCTGGAGCGGTTCCCCTGCTTATTTTGACCTAGGTTGAGTGAGGTCACTGGGTGACCTCCCCTAAATAGTTCCTTCCCTTCTCTCTCTTTTCATGTCTTTATGTTGTTTGCTTATTTGTAATATTTCTATATCACGTTTGTGCAGGTATGCGTGTGCTTGCACATGTATACACACACACGTGTGTGTGTGTGTGTGTGTGTGTGTGTGTGTGTGTGTGTGTGTGTGTGTGTGTGTGTGTGTGTGTGTGTGTGTGTGTGTGTGTGTGTGTGTGTGCGTGCGTGTATGTTTCTGTGTGCAGACATTAACTCTTGCAAGCATAGTGAATGTATTACGTATACATGGAATGAAGAGTGATCATGGCCTGAGTAAAGGGATATAAGTCAACAGACTTTCATGTTTCCACTCTGCAGATAACAGAGAGGAGAAGAGTTCGAGGTTGAACTTTTATCGCATCGGGTGATCAAGTTGAGTGGAAACGAAAATAGTAATACGAGGTGCGAGGCCGTTCGCAGACAGATAAATGGTCTAAGCAAAGAGAATATCCCGAGACGGGAAGAAAGGCGAGTGAGCGCACAAGAGCGGTAATAGGAGCTAAGAACAATACGAAGGAGATGTCTGCATTGTGTGCACAACTGTACTACCGAGGTTTGAGAGGACATGCTTCGTGCTAAAGCAAGGAGGAAATGAGAACAAATAATTGCTTGCAATCAACTCTTTGAATACTGGATGTTTCCTTTAATGGAATGAAATAGCTTTGCACTTGCCAGACTATTCATGTGAGCCACATACTACGACAACGAAAAGGGTTCAATTCTGTCTAGGATGGTTTTGAACCTTCTAAGTGCGAGAGGTTCCCATCAGATTAATAAAGTTTGGTTGCCTCGAAAGGACCGTGCAATAAAGAATATTGCAAATCGCGTTTAAGCCGCCATGACATGTTAACTTCCAAAATGTGATGAAAGTGGAAGAGAGCGATAGATGGGTCTCGCGTCGATAATAAAATGGAGGGGGTATATAATACTTTTTACTCATAGAAACGTCCATTCAATACACACAAGCTCGAGCACACGCGCTAACACACGTTAGGACGTAATATTCTTAGTTG
>NC_134809.1:35954168-35956668 GCF_046742065.1 Oratosquilla oratoria | reverse complement strand
TCCTTGGCTGTGGTAGTGTTTGACATATCTTAATCTTAATCTTAATCTTAATCTTAAACTTAATCCTCACATGATGAGAGAAGCTGTTTTACTGAACATTTTTCTTTTCGTGGATTGTTTTTGGTGAACCTTGATGCACTTCATTGGATGATTCCTTCCTTATCATATATATATATGTTTTTGTATGTGCGTGCGTATGAGTATGCATCTGTGAGCATGTGTGTGTGTTTGTGTGCGCGCGTGTTTGTGGGCGTGCGTGTTTGTGTGCGCGATCGCTTGTGTGCGTGTGTGTTTGTATGTGTGTGCATCTGTATTTGTATGTGTATTCACCTTGGTCTTTTTGGTCTTTTTTGGATCATGTGTTGGACTCGTGATCGACAGCTATTTCTCTCCCGGAAGAGAGCTCAGAGCTCGTATGACCGATCTATGGGTAATGCTATGACCTTACACGCACACACACACCCAACTCCCCTCCCACGAGAGTTGGAGTAACGACTCGAAGCGCAGCGATACTGAAATAACTTCAGCCCTAGGCAGGATTCGAACCAGGTACCGCCGTCACCCCCGTGTTGACAGTCTGAGACTCTACCAACCGCGCCACCGAGTCGTGTATGCGTGTGTATGTGTTTGCGCGTGTATGCATGTGTATTTGTGCATCTTCAAGAAAGTACTTGTGAAATAACCATATCAGTGATTTATTGGTGGTATCACATTTATCAGAATCTTGTAATATTGGGTTATTATTCATAACGTAATATATATCCACCGGAGAGACACAGTTTCATTTGCTTTTCATATAAATAAGTAATTATCTGTTGTGCGCATATTGGTCTAAGCTCTTATTGTTTGCTCAATAGATAATGTAATAGATACATGTACGAACTGTGTATTTCTTCACAGTAGGGGGTCACAAGAATTTATTAAATTTCTAGATAGACAGACGAGAATCTACGACAACACGCACTCTAGCAACTGCAGAACAAGACCTTTACTCAAACAGTAGTTTGATTATTGTGTTTTATTCAGGAAATGTGTCCACCTACCAGGAAAAAGCGACGAATGAAATTACAAAAGAATTGAGGAATCAGTGTCTGAGAAAGGCGAGGTTGGCAGAAGCTGTGATTGTTGACTAGGCGGAAGAGAATCATCTATCTTTATTTATAACAAATATTCAGGTGACTTTATATTGTTTTCCCTTCTCTCACTCTCCCAGAGACGGTCAAGGAGCTTTCTGCAAAAAAGAATAACAACCTTGATTCCTCGTGGTTTCTATAATGGTGTGTAAAAAACCCCCGGAAAGAGGTCAATTCTGGAGTCCAAAAATTACTTTCTGATAACTCCGTTATTTGTTCAAGAGCTTCGAGCTACTAAACATATAGTTCCTCGTATTTTCAGTAAAGTGGGAGTGTTTTCCACAATAAGAACAAATAAGTAGACAAATGAATAAAGTAATGATAAAATAAATAAACAAATGTAGAATCACAGTAATATGGAATGACTTTTAATAAAAAATGATACACACACACACACATACACACACACACACACACACACACACACACACACACACACACACACACACACACACACACACACACGCACAAACAAACAATGCAATAATATATCTGCACCGGTAAAAAAAATTCCTGTCATAACGAATTATATATTTTCTAATGCCATCTATCATGCTATGGTGATTCCAATTTCTTCATATTATAGATCTCGCCATTACAAACCGCGCACATGACACACAAAAATCCAAATCATGGAGACATAGTATAAAGGAAGTCTTTAAGGAAGGAAAAATATTGATCAAAAGATAACAACACTGGGTCAGCGACGAGAGTCATTTCGGTGTAATTACTTGGGGAAAGGCGAGGTAAAGTGAGGAACATTCCATGAGGGGAGTACCTACAGCCGAACTCGCTTGGTGTGCCCTATTATGCGTCTGGACTGTCGTGTCAAGTAACAGCCACTGAATAGGAGAGAAGTGTGGTATTCGAACCCTCCACTAGGAGTATGCACGGCCAGCACCCTTGCGATTGCAGCACCAGCGAACAGGTTCGAGAGAGCACAATTATCCAAGAGTTTTTTATATCGAGCAAGAGGAGGACAATATGTGAAACAAGCAAGAGGATCAGCACTATTAGCCGCTCAGTTGAAGGCCCGCATATACAATATATTCTAGCAAAAATTGATGTATCAACAAAACACAGGAGATCAATCTTATTTTGAGTCAGATGATATGATTATCGTGAAAACAAGGTCTGCAATTTGGTACACACATAGTTGTTCATCTTTCTGTACCCTCTGTTTTTTCCCCTTTATCCTTAATGACCGTGGGTATATTTTTGGCTCCCAATCTCATTCTCTCTCTTGAAAATGCTCGATACTAAGTGCATCCATAGTTTGTGTTGTAACACGACTGACATTTTGAAATCATCTCTGCTATGTTGAAGAGTACCCTTGGGCTAGATGTTGATTTTTTTTTTTTTTTATA
>NC_134809.1:35939168-35951668 GCF_046742065.1 Oratosquilla oratoria | reverse complement strand
TCCCCTCCCCGATTACTCCACCCACCACCCATTTACTTCTTGTCTCTTATCCTCCTTTAGTCCTCCCTTTCCCTTT
Organism: Oratosquilla oratoria; assembly: GCF_046742065.1. Lineage (NCBI taxonomy): Eukaryota > Metazoa > Arthropoda > Malacostraca > Stomatopoda > Squillidae > Oratosquilla > Oratosquilla oratoria. Next base: position 35,951,592 of record NC_134809.1, on the reverse strand, counting down.
CCTCTAGGAAGCACAGCCACCTTCTCCCGCCTCCAACAGCTTCTCTGGGACGGATCAGGTTACAGGCTGCCCAGACGTGACGCAGCGGTGCACGCAGGAAACACGAAAGCCTTCTCCGCTAGGAGCCTTGTTAGCTGGCTGGCTGGTTGAGTCTGGCTAAGTCTAGCTGCTGTTTGAGTGCGGATGATTGGCTGGCTGGCCACCTGGCCCTGACAAACTCACTCGTCCAATGGTGATTGTGTTTGGTATGGGAGACAGACCCTTTTAAAGTAGACTAGTTGACTTTTGGGAGTATGCAGTGGATAAAAGGGAGCCTTGGTAACCAGCCCTTTGGCTGACTAGTTGCCAAATGATGAGTGAACGAAAAAGCTTGAAGGCTACCTGGCTGGGTACATATCTTGTGACGCGCAAGTTCTATGCATGACCAACAGTTATATAAAATTACTGGTTGCCTGGCCAGGGACAATTGCTACTCAGCTTCACTTGGCTGACTTCCTGGTTGATTGGTATTTTCTTTTCTTTTTTCATTTTTATTTTTACTTATATCTATATACGTTTTTCCCCATCCAGTCCTCTGTTGACCACAAAGACATGGCCTGGCCATGGGAAACTAATATCCTCATTTCATTCCCATCACAATTTACTTTATCGGCTGTCTTACAAAGATATATATATATATATATATATATATATATATATATATATATATATATATATATATATATATATATATATGTGTGTGTGTGTGTGTGTGTGTGTGTGTGTGTGTGTGTGTGCATGTATATGTGAATGTATATATATATATATATATATATATGTATATATATATATATGTATATATACATATACAGTATATATATATATATATATGTATATATACATATATACAGTATTATATATATATATATATATGTATATATATGTACATTCATATATACATAAACACACACACACACACACACACACACACACACACACACACACACATATATATATATATATATATATATATATATATATATATATATATATATATATATATATATATACACATATATATAATATTTCTAATCTTTCTCCTGTTAACTGCCCTAAGGTTGTCTCTGTCTATTTGTATGTTTGTTCACTTGAATTGTCACGAAACTGATTCATGAACACCAAAAGCAATGCTTATCAGTGGTTATTTCTACTTGTGAACTTTCAGTCGACCAAGCGCCAACTGCAAAGTAATACAGAGGCATGGACACACACACATACACACACACACACACACACACACACACACACACACACACACACACACACACACACACACACACACACACACACACACACACACACACACACACACACACACACGTCTAATGGCGCGGTGGTACAGTTCCCGGCTGCCACTACGGCGGTCCGGGTTCGAATCCCGCCTAAAGCTGAAATAATTTCAGTATCGCTGCGCTGCGATTCGTTACTCCAACTCTCGTGGGTGTGGAGTTGTGTGTGTGTGTGCGTGTGAGGTCACAACATTACCCATAGATCGGTCAAATATGAGCTCTGAGCTCTCTTCCGGAAGGGAAATAGCTGTCGATCACGAGTCCAACACATGATCTAAGACCATGGTGTATCACACACATACACACACACATAACACAGGGAAAGAGAGGAGGAGGGAATGCAACATAAACTATAAATGAAACGAGTTGCAGACGTCATTATTGGTTATGTCCCACCCCATATTTATGAAGGGTTTAAGTACAATGTGGAAAGGTGCCTTCATCAAAACTCGGTCTACTAGATCTTACATATTAGGAATTTCAGTATTACTCCTCTTCTCCTCCTTCTTCTTCCCCTCTTCCTCTTCCTCTTCCTCTTTTTGCTCTTCCTCCGCCATTTCCTACCCCCTCCTCGTCCTCCACTTTCCCCTTCTCCCTTTCCACCTCTCCTTCCCTCTCTTTCTCCTTGTCCTCTTTTCTCCTCCTTCTCCTCCCTTTCGTCCTCTTTCTCCTTTTCCTTCTCTTTCCCTTCCTGTTCTCCTTCTTCTTCCTATTTCTCTCCTTCCTTTTCCTGACGTTGATACAGCTACTTTTCGTGATGCTTCTGCAGCGGGAACTCTTGCCAAGGCTCTCCCACTGCAGCTGTTGGCGTGGAAGACGTTTCCACCTCGAGGAAGGCGCCTTCTGACCGGGGTAACGACCACCGTCTGAGACTCTTCCGGGGTAACGACCACCGTCTGAGACTCTTCCGGGCTGGGAGCCTTGGAACCCCCTCGGCCTAAAACTGGAAGATTTTGGAGCGGCAGGTCACTAGGAGCCTGTCAAATTTGAAGATTTTTTTTTATGGTATACATTATCATATAGTTTATTTGATCCATTTAATGACGCAGTACGAAAGAAAGTGACATATATTCTTGGGTTTTTATTTTGAAAGAAAATATCATTATCTGTTTACCATTTTTTCAATTAAATCTTTAAGTCCATTAAATTCAATAACTTTGTTGATCCTTTGCCGAGAAGCATCTCTACGTGTGAATAAAATCAGCTGGAGTTAGGCAAAACAAACCTTTAAACGAACCATATGGCTAAAAAGACTACCATTATTGAGTCATTTTGTGTAAATCTACTGTACATCCAATTCATTTAACTGTTTTTTCATAACCACGAACTTTACTGTTTACGGGAAATTTAGGCATGCTGGAGTCAAATCAGAGGGTAAGAATATCTTATGACATTGGAAGTGAGTGGCTGGGAAAGGGAGGCAATGCCTTCGGTACTGTTGCCAGGCTTGGCTTATTATTAATTCTGCCTATATTACCAGCAGAGGTGACCCTAAAAGGGATTCCTGCGGTGCATACAAAGGTCACATTCCCCCTTTATAAAAGAGCGGCCTTGACTCGTTCTATGAGAAGGATACGAAAAGAAAAGGGAGGTTCTCAGTCCTGCCTCTCTCCACGCAGGGGAGACACGATTGTATTATTTTTGTCCCACATCCTGTGAGAACATGACACTCTCTGCAAATATCTGACCAATTTCATTAGCACTGATTTCATCCCCTGCTGATGTGGGATACATGCTTAATGACCTTTACCAGTACATACTACCCGACGATTCTTTTATTCAGATAAAACCCAAGGTCTGTATTTTCAAAAGGTTACTTAATCATATTGGTTGGTTTATCTCAGTTTTAGAAATATATGATTTTATATTCTATCGCTAAAATAAGTGATTAATGTCTCAAAAAAATCTAGACCAGACCTCAAATATTGGTTCAATGATTTATATGTTTGATTTACTTATCATCAAGATTTTCTTAAGCTTATGTGCTGGGGTAAGGTTTATGAGTACCTACCCCAGTGTGAATACATTGTTGATCGAGGAGATCATGTCAAGGCTGGGACTCGTATCCTCCACAGAAACATATTACATGACATTAGCCAACACAACAAAACCTTGAGTTAATCACTGCGCCGAGGAAAGAAATTCACCTGATGCTTTGCGAAATTCAGGATGAATTAACACGATTTATAAAGATGCGGTTTCAAAACCATGAGAGTTGATGTGCAAGAGAGTTGGTATCTGAAACTGATGAGTATGTACAAGAACTCTGGCTAATACTTGATACTCAAGAGCACCTCTGAATGTCATAGTAAAGTCAAGGGCAACAATAATCATTGTGGTTTGAATAAGACTTAACAGACTACATCTTCCCAGCAGATGTTATTGCCCATTTCCTATCTATGTGTAATATTTTTCAGTTTTATTCATGTACGTTATTGGAAATGATTGCCAACTGAATGACTACGTTTATATTTATTTTGGAGAACGGAGGGGGTAAATGTCACATTGGTGTTTTATCATCCATTGATTCGTGTGATTGTTTCAGGGTTTTACGCGGCTATTCAAAAAAGTTTAAAGAAATTTACGCTAACAAGTCTAATGTTAGTCATTTATGGATTCACTGTGTTGGTCAGTGCTTAATAGTGGTACAAGTCCCTTTCACTGCCCATGGTTCCATCTGAACTGAAAAAAAACTCGGATAACGTTAGCTAGAAAAAATACTGAAAGGTCCATCAGGGATAGATTTATAACCACATATGCAAAATTGAACTCTGCGACATGGAAAGACTCTCAAAGTCGAGTCCAGGGAGAATCTTCCTCAAAGTGTCTTGGGTGCGTTTATGATCTCAAAGGCTTCTAAGGAAGGGGCCTAATGTTAAACTCCAGTCACATCAAGCTTACGACCTGTTTCCGACCACCTTCGACCGAAAATCAAGCGATCGGTTGGCGACACAAAACTTATGCAAGGAATTGGAATGGAAAAAGTTAATGTGGTTGATAGAATTAAAATCTATGTACTGGGGATTATTCAATGTGTGTTGTAATATATCTATCTATCGATTTATCTATTTATCTATCTTCTTACCGACTACCACTGACTTCCAATCTGCAGCTGGCCGGCGACCACCTGGTCGTCGGTGGTCAGAAACAAGTAGTAAGGTTGATGTGATTGGGCAAAGTGGAACGTACTCATTTCATATTTCATATAATTAGCACTTCTATCCTTGGGGGGACAAATCGTGCCAAAGACGTGGAATCACACGGGCGGTGAAGGAAGGATTGAAGGAGTATAGCAGAAAGGAGAGGTATTAAAGGTGAAATGTCATCAGTATTCTTCTTTGAGTGGAGATTAGTCTTTAGCCATAGAAATTGCTGCGTGACTTTGGTCTGAAGAAATATCTCTAAGTTCCTTAAAATATTGACTATATAAAATTTATGCAGACAGAATCCCGTACCAAGGATGCATGTAAAGAGCATACGACAGAGAACACGTAGCTGCGGCCGAAGCCGTCACCTTTGATCCATGGGCTTGGATTATTGGGGCAGGTAACAGTCACAGCTGGGAATCGGAGAGAAGTGCGGGACTCGGTCACGTGACTAGGCTCTCACGTTCCCGATTACGCCACCTGTGCACCTGTCACCACGAGCGCTAGACGAGAGGTAGGAAATGACGCTCTTCTGTATAAAGCCGACGTTTAATAGATATCCCAAGAGAAGCCATGGTGACATGTTGGGCAGGACCTGTGTAATATGAACGAGAGAGCAGGTACAAACGGGTCAATTGACCGCCATATAAGAGAAGGTATTACAGATGGTAAATGTCCATCTGCCAGTCGCGAGCCACGAGGATGGAGGGAACCATTACTCATGACTCTCATCCTTCCGTACACGTCCAACCAGACTCATTACACGATGAAACGTTCGTATGAAGAGGAATACAGATGTAGAGGATCCCGTGTTTCACACGCAAACACACGAAGAGTACATGCGCGTCATGTTTATTTGTCGTTTGTTGCATCTCTCTATCTCTCTATCTCTCTCCCTCTCTCTCTCTTCTCTCTCTTTCTCTCTCTCTCTCTCTCTCTCTCTCTCTCTCTCTCTCTCTCTCTCTTTCTTCTCTTTATTTCTCTCTCATAAACAGAAACACACACACACACACACACACACACACACACACACACACACACACACACACACACACACACACACACACACACACACACACACACACACACACACACACATACACACACACACTCCCAAGTTTTGCACTCAGTTTTCTCTAAGGTGTACCTGCTTTCTGGGTTATGTAAACCTACGTTTAACACACTGCACTTTGAGATATTTAAATGCATTTGCCATTTCACCGATTATGTGAACAGTTTGATATGATCTTCTTACACTATCTCGGCGCCTTCTTCTGACCTAATTTGGCGTCCTATATTAGTTTTGTCCACAAACTAACATCACTACTCTCCCCATTGTCCAAGTCGTTTATATATATATATAATGAACAATAAGGGACCCAAAACTGATCCCTGGGTTACTCCACTGGTAACACTCCCCTATTTGGATTTTGCACCATTTACAAAGGATTACAAAGGCAAAGCATGCCGACAGGAGACCTTTTGATCCATATCTAGGTCGGATGCAAAAAAAAAAAAAAAAATCATATTAATAATAAATTAAAATTATAACAATGTAAATAACAATTAAAATACATAAATAAATGCATTGGTATAGTTGAATAACAAACAAACAGGTAAATAGTAAATGATAATAAATTGACATATAACTAATAATAAATGAAAATCAGACAGACAAATTATAACAAAACAAAAACAAATAATATAACATAAATTATAATAATTACAGCATCTTACTTAGGTATTTATCTAAATGATTCTTAAAGCTTCGAACTGAACTACATTGCACTACCTGTGCAGGAAGTTTATTCCATTCATTAACTACACGGTTGGCAAAGTTGTTTCTACCTACTTCCAAATTGAATCTATTTCCGGACAGTTTGAGACCATTGTTTCTTGTCTGATTCTCATTCAATGTGAAAATTTGGTCACTTTTGATGTTGTCAATTCCCTTTAAAATCTTAAAGACCTGTATCAAGTCACCTCTGAGTCTACGCTTTTTTAGGGAAAACAGATTCATGTGCTTAAGTCGATTTTCGTATGATTTATTTTTGATATTTGGAATCAGTTTTGTGGCTCGCCGTTGTACTTTTTCCAGTCTGTCAATGTCTTTAATGAGATTCGGTGACCATACGGAAACAGCATATTCCAAATGTGGACGAACTAACGATTTATATAGCTTGTTAATGAGTGATGGACTTTTGAAATCAAAAGATCGCGCCATCAATCCCAGAATCTTATTTGCTTTCTCAGAGGCTGAAATACACTGCTTGGATGATTTGAGGTCGTTACTGATAATTACGCCGAGATCTTTTTCCCTATCCACTTTTGTTAACGAATTTCCAAATAACTTGTAATCGTACTTGCTGTTATTTTTACCTATGTGCATTACCTTGCATTTACTTGTGTTAAATTTCATTAGCCACTTTTCAGACCATTGCTGTAATTTATCTAATTCTTCTTGAATATCTAATTGGTTTGAGTGATCATTTGCCACTCCGCACAGTTTTGCATCATCAGCAAATTTGGAAACAGTAGATTTTAGTCCATGGTCTATATCATTTATATATACTATGAATAGAAGTGGCCCAAGAACGGAACCCTGAGGAACTCCACTTGCAACACTTTTCCATCCAGAAGTTTTTCCATTTAAAACAACTCTCTGTTTTCGACCTTTCAACCAATTACTAGTCCAACCTAATAGGCTACCACTTATTCCATGCAAAGCTAATTTAGTAAGTAGTCTTTCGTGTGGGACGGTATCAAAAGCTTTTGCAAAGTCTAGATATATTAAATCTATATTGTTTCTTTTGTCATAATTCGAGACAACTGTGTTGTAGAATTCGAGTAAGTCACGCAAGAACGTTTCCGTCTGAAACCATGCTGGCTATCATTTATCAAACGGTTACTTTCTAAATGATATTCGATAGCATCTCTGATGATAGTTTCCATTATTTTTCCTACGATCGAAGTCAAACTAATAGGCCTATAGTTATTTGGTTTCTTTTTGTCACCTTTTTTGAATATGGGAGTAACGTTAGCTAGCTTCCATTCTCTTGGGGACATCTCCGGATATGATGGATTTCTTGAAAATAATTTCTAATGGAACAACAATCTCATTTTTCATTTCCTTTAAGATTCTTGGATGCCAACCGTCAGGCCCTGGTGTTTTATTAACTTTGAGTTTGTCTATACACCTTTTAATTGTTTCTTTTGTTATATTTACCGTAGTGAGTAAGTTTACCCCAGACTTTTCACAGGTTTCAGTTTGGAATTCACTTTGAGGTGTTTCGTTTACGAATACCGAGCTAAAATAATTGTTTAAGAGATTACACATTCCTTCATTTGAATATTCAAGTTGACCGTCAGCAGATAATAGTGGACCAATGTGATTCCTAACAACCTTTTTATCTCTAATGTAACTATAGAATTCTTTGGGATTCTCTTTGGATTTCTCAGCGATGTTCATTTCGTATTGTCGTTTTCTTTTTCTTATTGTCTTTTTTAAATCTCTCTGTATTGATACATAACTTTCATAGTCATTAGATGCACCCGAGCACTTATATTTCTTATAAGCCTGTCTCTTTTTAGCAATACTTTTTTCAGTTTCTTTGTCGAGCCACTTTGGGCGAGCCTGATTTGGGGGACGTCTGTCCTTAAAAGGAATGTAAGTTTGAATCATCTTAGTGAGCGTATTAGTGATCCGTTGTTTTTTGTCACTATCCCATGTTCTAATTAATTCAAACATCTTTCCTCCTATGCCATGGCCTTTACTTTATTTGATAGTCTGGTGGGGAACCTTGTCGAATGCTTTTATTTGCTATGTAAGCTAATCTTTGACATTAAACCAATGGAAGCTTATGACTCTTATGATATGAAATTAATTTGTTTTTAAGGTTATGTTCATGGAACAACTAGGTTGCATTTTGTACTTATCATCCTCTCTAATTGATTTATTTTTTCTTTGCAGGTAAGCGAGGTTTACTGTTGTATTCTGGAGGGAACTGGAGACATAGAGGCGCCGAAATAGGTACAGAAATGCGCCGTCTATGTATCTTCTTGAACACTATTATTCTGGCTTGAACCACCTTGAAGTCACCCTAATTGATAATTAAACTTTGTACTGAATTGAACTTTACATAAAAACCTACATTAAACTTAGAAAACCTATATCATCCGTGCCATTTGAGTAACTTTTGATTTGACTCAAATATTCTCAAATACCCTCAAACATCTTTGATAAATATAAAGTAGAAGTTTCCCACAGCTAAATATAATCAGCTGTTAATAGCTTAAACAAAATTACGTCGAACGTAAAAACACAAGACGTTTTTGAGATATGTTTATTTTTTCGACGTCTTCAAATGTTTTTCTTGATTCATTGGTGGTAGCTACAGTAAACATAAAGACATAAATAAGAAAACGACCACAGGTTTAATACACTAAACATCACCAGGTTGCAATTGTCCACATCACTCAAGCGTGCCCAGCAGCTTAATTGGCTCACATTGGTACCCACTGGGTGCCCCAATGCCAAGGAGGATGTCTCCAAAAACCAATTGTTTGTTTTTCTCTTTTAATTTTTCTTTCCTTTCCTTGTTTTTCTCATACTCCATGTGGTAGCTAGGAACATTCTTTTGAACTTTCGAAATCGACTGGTTTTTATTGGTCGATCGATCCTTTTATTTGTTTATTGTTTTTCGTCTTACCACAGAAGGATGCATGATCCTCACACCTTCTCGTGCTTTGCATTGATCGCATACTGGTTTTTATCTCTTAAACTCCCGTCTCCCCTACTTCACTCGCGCTCTCTTTTCCTCTTTTCGGCTGGCTCTCCTATCTCCAATTAGTCTTCCTTTGTCTATCTGCCTCTTTTTATACCTGGCACTCTCTTTTCCTGACTGGCTCTTGCACTCTATCTTTCTTTATTTCTCTCTTCTTTTATCTCTTTATATGTCAAGATTTATCTGCCTCCATTTACCTGCCTCTCCCTAACTCTTCTTTTTTGTCCCTCCCTCTCGCCCTCTCTCTGTCCCCTTTCTCTCTCTCTCTCTCTCTCTCTCTCTCTCTCTCTCTCTCTCTCTCTCTCTCTCTCTCTCTCTCTCTCTCTCTCTCTCTCTCTCTCTCTCTCTTTTCTTTCTCTCTCTCTCTTTCTTTCTCTCTCCCCCCCCCCTCTCTCTCTCTCTCTCTCTCTCTCTCTCTCTCTCTCTCTCTCTCTCTCTCTACATATATCGGGTTTGGTGATTTATGTAAATATTTATTTCATCCACATTACGTTATTTATGGAGATCCAGCACAGTTCGTCTGTATAAACTGACCCTTGTGGGACTCCGAAATTGACTTCATTCCATTTTGATAATCAGGTCTTTCAGGAAAACTCATCTATTACAAAATGCTTATTGAATGTCCTTCGGTATTTCCCTGCTTCCACATTAGTCGTTTTTATGGTACCTTGTCAAATGTTTTCTCCATATTACTATACATACAATTCATTCGGCCATTCTCTTGTAACAAATTGATCGCCTTTGGATAAAAGTTGAACAATTTTGAGACACCTGATCTCCCATTTCTGAATTCAAATTAGTGAACGTATATGGGAGTGTGTGTGTGTGTGTGTGTGTGTGTGTGTGTGTGTGTGTGTGTGTGTGTGTGTGTGTGTGTGTGTGTGTGTGTGTGTGTGTGTGTGTGTATGTATGTGATTGTGTGTGTGTGTGTGTGTGTGTGTGTGTGTGTGTGTGTGTGTGTGCGTGTGTGTGTGTGCGTGTGTGTGTGTACGTGTGTGTGTGTGTACGTGTGTGTGTGTACGTGTGTGTGTGTGTGTGTGTGTGTATGTGTGTGTGTGTGTATGTGTGTGTGTGTGTGTGTGCGAGCGTATGTGCATGTGTGTGCGTATATATGTGTGTGTATATACTCGCATATATATATATGTATATATATATATATATATATATATATATATATATATATATGTGTGTGTGTGTGTGTGTGTGTGTGTGTGTGTGTGTGTGTGTGTGTGTGTGTGTGTGTGTGTGTGTGTGTGTGTGTGTGTGTGTGTGTGTGTGTGAGTGTGTGTTTTGTGTGTGTATTCGGACGCATGATTATAGATTCATACACGAAGACATGGGAGTGTAAAATATGGAAAAGTGTAGGGAAGATAAAAAGGATATAATGGACTAATAATGAAAGATGTCATAATATCGCTGTTTTTTGTCAATGCACGGGAATACATGATAGACATAATTTAATAGTAATAGGAAGTGATACAAGGTGACTTAACCAACAAAAATTTTACTTTATTGTTATTTTTTCAGTGTAATATATTTCAGATGTTACGCACTAAAAATATATCCGAAAGAGTGCCCCATTACACCACTGTCATATTACTGCCGTAAAAGAAAATTACTCATATATAGATAAATAGAAGTAAAGCAAACTACATCACTATAATACGTATTTGAATTAGGTTTCATCAACTGTTTTGTAGTAGACTGACTATACTAATATGTTTTTCTAGATCACAATAGTCCTTTTGATATATTCTATTCTGTTTTATGTTATTCTATTTCATTTAATATTACTTAATTTCATTTAATCATATTTTGTTGTATTCTATTTTATAACATTTCATTGTATCCTATTTTGTTTTACTTTGTTTGATCTCATTTCACTTTATATTATTCTGTTTTATTGTACTCTATTTCATTTTATTCTATTTTATTCAATTTTCATTTCAGCTGAGCTTAGTTTAGTTTAGTTTACCTTATTCTATCTTATATTATCATTCTGTACCTAATGTTTTATTTTATCTATGTTTTCTATCTCACATCGTAACCGTTGGGAGACGAGTTGCGTACCCTTTACGGTTGTGTTGCCTGGTCTTTGGAGCTCAAAGTCTGATGAACTACGTTATATTTTTCTTCCTTATCAAGTTAGGTAATCAGCGTTAAGCATAGCAGCACTGTACTAAAGAATGTGGTGCATGAAAGAGTCACGCAATGCTAAAAAACAGTTATCAGAACTAAAGTAAGTTGGTTGGCGAAAGTCATGAGAAAGTCCAGATATCATGTGTAATGTTTTTTTTTTATTGTTCCTTTGAATTGTGTCTCTGATATAAGATATCTTGACACAAATACGCCTCTAGTCTTTTTCGTCGCCCACAAATTTAAATTCTATTGAGTTCATCACGTATTTTCTTTTGTCCATTCATCTATATATCTCTTCCTTCATTTACTTATCAATTAATTCATGAATCTATGTATGAATTAATTAATCTATTCATCATTTGTTTAATTCTTAATTTTTACTTATCTATTTACCTGTCCATTAATATATTTGTCTACTAAATTTTATCTAATATTCACTTATTTATTTATTCATCTATTTGTTCATTTAATTATTTATTTATTTGTTTGTTTATCTATTCATTTACTTAATTATTTGATCTTTTATTTATTCATTTATTTACTTATCTATCTATTTATCTATTGTTTATTTACTTACAGTGTCTATATTATTGATCAGTTGCTCCAGAATTTGCTATTTTGTCCCTGTCGACATTAGCAGCTATTTTCCTCTCGTTTGCCCGTGAGACTCGATTTTCAAAAAGTTTGTCATCGACTCTGTTCTCCAAGAGAAAACACATCACTACCAAGTTTCCAAAGGTCGGTGAGTTCCCAAATCCTGGCTCATGGATTTACATTGCTCAGATTAAACACACAGTATATTTTCTTTGATTTGCGACATTTCCCCCCACCGGTCCGTCCGTCCTTCGTTTAGAACACAACGCAGAAGGCGAGTTTGGTAGAGAAACCCCGTGGAAAACATATTCCGAACTAAAACAAAGCAAAACGTTTATTTGTTGAGGAGATTTACTCACGAAAAAGGGACTCGAGTTGGAGTAGGTGTGGGGGAGCTTGGAAAAACTTTACAAGGTATACGTACACAGCTACA
>NC_134809.1:35929168-35931668 GCF_046742065.1 Oratosquilla oratoria | reverse complement strand
ATGCCGCTCAGGAGTCTTCAACCTTGTTACATCTGCTGCTGCTGCTACATGGGGCCTCCCTTCGACTCGTGATGTCCTCCTGGCAGAGAAGTCTTTTGGAAAAGTCTTCCTTTTAAAGATTTTGTTTTTTTTCAACATAGGACTTACCTCCAGTTGTGTTCGAATTTCCAGCTGAATGTAGACTCATGAGCTGAATGTGGTGTGAGTCAGAGCAAATCACGTAAAGCATGCTGCATGACCTCCATTACTTATTCTGTAACTAGATCAAGATAATATCATAAAAGCCTCTTGAGTGTATGAAAGAATTAACGATAACCCATTTCGAACCGAAAATTCTTTCCAGTATGGAAGTCGATGTACTAGAATTGTGATTATGTTGACCCGACTCTGTTGTTTCCTAAGGGAACCGTGCGTCAAGCAAGACCTCAATCATCATAACTTCGTCTTTTGCGGAAGCTTGCATCCGTGCCAGCATAACCCTCTCCCTTTCAAAACGTCGGCGCATTACATACATATATCAATTGTTTCTACCTAATAGCCAAGTCTATTCGTCTTGGTACTGACCATGCACTTGTGTCTGTTGTAGCTCAACATTGTGTAATCATTTTACAATTTCGTTCTTGTTTAATGAGCCGATGGAAATTTTGATCCGTCCACACTACCTTCGTATCGGTGTCTACCCTCCAACCGAATAAAATCGTCCGGGTTTCTCCAGACTAGAATCTGTAAACTGTGCCGCTGTGCTTAGTCAGCTGAGCCGGGGCAGCTGCCTCCCTCCCTCAACACATCTCGGTCCAACGTTCCCTCCTCATTTCATCATACCCTCCCTTCCTCCCCCCCCCACCTCCCTCCTTCTTTCCACTTCCAATAAACTCCCTCCTCCGTCCTTCCCCTTGCTCCCTCTTTCTCTTCAACTTTCCCTCCCTCGCTCCATCCATCCATCCATCCATCCATCCATCCATCCATCTTCCATCCACTTCCTTCCTCTCTTTGTCCTTCCTTCTTTCCCTCCACTCTTCCTCTTCATCTTCCACTCGCCATCTCCTCTCCACCTTTCTCCCTTCTTCCCATTCTCCTTTCTTCCTTTCTTCTCTTCTTCCTTCCTCCCTTCCTTTCTTTCTTCCACCCTTCCTCCTTTCCTCATTTTTCCCTTTCTTCCATTTCGTCCTTTTTCCTCTCCTCTCATCCCTCCATCCTCCCCTTTTTTTCCTCCTTTTTTTTCTCTCGTCCTTCATTCCTTCCTCTTTCCCTTCCTTCACGTCTTTATTCCCTCCTCTCTTTTTTCTTTCCTTTCTTTTTTTCTCTCTTCCATGCTTCTTTCCTTCTCTCATTTCTTTCTTCTTTTGTTCCTTCTTTTCCTTCCTTTCTCTATTTCTTCCTTCTTTCTTTCTTCCTTCCTTCTTTCTTTCTTTCTTTCTTTCTTTCTATCTTCCTTCACCCAATTTTTTATACCTTCCTTCCTGCCTTCTTTCACTCCCTCCTTCCCTCCTTCCTTCCCTACCGTCTTCTCTCCCTCCTTTCTTCCTCCCTCCCTTACTTCCTTCCATCCATCCATCCTTCCTTCCTTCCTTCTTTCCCTTCCTTTCTTCCTTCCTTCCCTCCCTCCCTTCCTTCCTTCTTTCCTTCCTTCCTTCCTTCCTTCCTTCCTTCCTTCTTTCCTTCCTTCCTTCCTTCCTTCTTTCCTTCCTTCCTTCCCTTCCTTTCTTCCTTCCTTCCTTCCCTTCCTTTCTTCCTTCCTTCCTTCCTTCCTCCCCTTTCTTCTTTTCTTCCTTTCTTCCCTCCCTCCTTCCCTCATTCATTTCTTCCTCCCTCCCTTCCTTCCTTCCTTCCTTCCTTCCTTCCTTCCTTCCCTCTCTCCTTTCCTCCTTCCTTCTTTCCCTCCGTTCTTCCTTTCTTCCTTCCTTCCCTTTCTTCTTCCTTACTTCCTTTTTTCCTTCTTTTCAAATTTCCTTTCTTCTGTCCTTGTTTCCCTCCTTCCTTTCTTTCTTATTACATTCTTTCTTTCCTTTCCTCCTTCTCTCATTCATTCATTCTTTCCTTCCTTCCTTTTTTCTTTCCTCCCTTCCTTTTTTCTTTCTCTGCCTACTTCTTTTCTTCGTTCATGCCTGCTTACCTTCTTTCCTTCCTTCCTACCTTCCCACCTTCCTTCATCCCATCATTCCTTCATTCCTTTTTCCTTCCTTCCTTTTTTTTTTATTCCACCTTCATTCCTTTCTACCCTTATGCACACAATCATTAGTTTTCTGCCCACAAGGACATAAGCTCTGATAACCTGCAGTCCAGGATAACAACAACACTCATTCCCTCCTCCCCGTATATTAAAATCTATCTCCCATCTCCCTTTCTATCTCTCTCTCTCTCTCTCTCTCTCTCTCTCTCTCTCTCTCTCTCTCTCTCTCTCTCTCTCTCTCTCTCTCTCTCTCTCTCTCTCTCTCTCTCTCTCTCTCTCTCTCTCTCTCTCTCTCTCTCTCTCTCTCTCTCTCTCTCTCTCTCTCTCTCT
>NC_134809.1:35909168-35911668 GCF_046742065.1 Oratosquilla oratoria | reverse complement strand
TATTCAAACTTCTTCTCTCTTCCTCTCTTAAATTCCAGGTCTCTGCCCCGTACAGTGTCATCGGCACAATCAATCCTTCGTATAACCTCCTCTTTGCATTCATTCCCAAATGTCTATT
The DNA here is from genome assembly GCF_046742065.1 of Oratosquilla oratoria. Classification (NCBI taxonomy): domain Eukaryota; kingdom Metazoa; phylum Arthropoda; class Malacostraca; order Stomatopoda; family Squillidae; genus Oratosquilla; species Oratosquilla oratoria. The sequence goes on along the minus strand of NC_134809.1, from coordinate 35,911,550 downwards.
TCTCATTACATGTTTTAATCCCCCAAGGCATTTACTTGCTTCTCACAATCTACATTCTGCCTCCACCTCCACTCCCTTTCGTGCCACATTCACACTCAAGTATCTAAAACTATCCTCTTCCTCCAGTCTCTCCCTCAATTCCAACCTGCTGCCACATTCTCCCCTTGTGCATCTCATCACCTTACTTTTGTCCATATTTATCTTCAGCTTCCTTCTGTCACATACCTCAAACTCTGTCACTAACTTTCTCAATCCGTCCTCTGATCCTGCTACAAGCGCAGTGTCGTCACCAAACAACAACTGGCTTATTTCCCATTTTCCTCCATTTTCTTTAACCATCTCCAACCCCCTACCCTTGCATTCACCTCTCGCACCACCCCATCCATGTATAGATTGAACAGCCAGGGCGACATAACACATCCCTAACGAAGTCCCACCTTTACCTCAAACCTTTTACAAATCCATAAAAACCCAAAAAACGTCCATACCTTTTCCTATAGCTTTCTCACATATCTGTCTTACCACAAAAATCTGATCTACACAACCCCTACCTGTCCTAAAACCACACTGTTCTTCATAAAATACTCCCTCTCTTCCTCTCCTAATTCTCTCGATCAAGTCCCTCCCATAAGCCTTCCCAACTACACTCAACAAGCTGATCCCTCTGAAACTAATACACTCACACTTGTCCCCCTTTCCCTTGTAATGCGGAACGATACAGGCACTCCTCCAGTCCTCCGGCACTCTACCCTCTCTTAAACAAACATTAAATAGCCTCACCAACCAGTCCACCATAACTGTACCTCCTTTCTTCAAACATTCTGCATGGCATCCATCCAACCCAGGTGCCTTACCTGGTCTCCTCCGAGGGTTTCCCTTAGAGCTAAATAAAACCGCCTCACTGTGGTCATTTAAAGTTTATAAGGCGGAGATTATGTTTTTATACTTATTGTACACGCTGCTAAGTGATTTCATCCAGCTAAGATAACCCCCACCTAACCACTCCTACCCACAAACTATCCGTCTGAGGATTAAAAGAGGAGTTGATTTAGTACTACGGGCGTTCAATCCTTTAGACACCAAAGAAAAAAGAAAAGAAATAAAAGTTAGGTAGAGTCAAATCAAGAAAACACATTATCGGGTCGAAGGAGTTAAAGTAGTTACCCTTTTCAATATTAGGCCTCGCTTTCCTTAGCTGAATAAAATCGTCTTTTATGTATGGGCCAAAATATAAATCTATAGGGGGCTACATTGTAGTGAAGGACGAATATCCAGTGATTGCCATTGTAATGGTTTAAATCCCCCGTCGTTATCCAGAACATATCCCCGATAATTCACGTCACTAGTGCAGGGGCCATAAAGGCCTTCCCGACGCATGTCATCCTGCACATATGATGTCACCTCATGTCCCACCACGTCACAGTGTTTTCTTATTTGGACGTTACTTCTAGCCCCGAACTCGAGTTGCCATTGGTGCGCTGCACACTTTCTCTTTTCGAAAAAGAACTATTGCTAAAAGGAATTATGCGCTCCACATTAGAGCCCAGGACGATTTCCAGCTCCTTTAAGGGAAAGGACCTGGTAGCCCTACCCAGGTTCCCACTTGTACGAGTAGACATGCAAGTTGAACCTGAAGTACTTGAACGGTTCTGGATTTCACTTGAGGCATGGGATAAGAACGCCGCCGCCGTATTCCCATGTTTATTCTGAAAGGGCGGAGCCTGAGGAATAGGGATTACTCTGTCTGTAATTTTCTCCTGCGAAGAATCAAGGTATATCTTCACTCGGCTACTCTTTTGCAATGTATACATACATACATACATGCATACACACGTACATACATACATACATACATACATACATACATACATACATACATACATACATACATACATACATACATACATACATACATACATACACATACATACATACATACATACATACATACATACATACATACATACATACATACATACGTACATACATACATACATACATACATACATACATACATACATACATACATACATACATACATACATACATACATACATACATACATACATAAATACATATATACATACATACATACTGTATATACAGTACTTACATGAAAGTTGTCGGTGTAGATGCTAATCCTTGTCTAGACATTAATGATGTTTACAAAAAATTCTAACCTCGTTTTCTTACAGGCTCAAGTTGAATCAGTCTTGAGACAGCTAGCCGGAGCGGCGATATATGGGTCTTTTGTGTGCTCGTATGTTTAATTTGAGACCAATTCTTAATCTAATTAAAGAAAGTTATTGTTTCACATAAAGGAGAAAAAACGGGTCTCGAACTCTGGGAAGGGTTGACTCGAAGATTGCCCCTCGCCACAGT
>NC_134809.1:35894168-35899168 GCF_046742065.1 Oratosquilla oratoria | reverse complement strand
ATCAATTATTATATAGATAAGTATAATTATATTAGACGTGTTTTCTCATCAAACATATAATGAATTCTTCCAATAATTAAGAGGAAAATGTCTAAATGACTGTATAGGAGGTGATACAGGAACGTGATCTTTGGGTGATGAAGGAGGGGAAAGTTAAAGAAGGAAAAGATTAAGTGGCCCATCTGCGAGCAGGTGGTGAGTGGTTGGTCACGCTGCTTTAGAAGTTAGGTTCTTAGTTGGAAATCGTGTAACGTAGAAATTCATTACCAGCGAACAGAAGTCACGGAGGAATTTGACCCTTTGGATTGGTGTAGAAAGATGACTTTTATTTCATCAAAGAAGAACTCTGACGGTATTCGCTCTTCCGTGTTCGAGAAGACGACTTTATTTTGGTAACATTTGTGTTCATTCAAGTGAAATCACGCTCTCCCGGGATGCAAATCAATGCTGGTTTGTTTACCGCGGCATGAATCCGAACTCCACGATGCAGGAGGATCTCGTCTCCTGTGTGTCTCGTGCTGACTCTCCTTCTGATTGTCGATGAGGCTCTCAAGAAAAGAACAAGGAGAGCCTCTGTCCTTCTCCGAACTCTTGCCAAAAGAAAGACGTACAGGCTGCGTCCTTTACCGAGCTTTTCTTTCCTTGTCTTCCGCCTCTATATCTTTGACCTCCTCTTTCGCGCGCGCGCACACACACACACACACACACACACACACACACACACACACACACACACACACACACACACACACACACACACACACACACACACACACACACACGCACAGCTGCCACAATAGTGGCCCGCAGCTCATGGTTCGAATCCTGACCAGGGCCGAAATTATTTCGGTACCGCTGCGCTTCGGGTCGTTACTCTGACTCTCGTGGGCGGGGAGTTGGGTGTGTGTGTGTGTGCAAGTTCATAGCATTACCCATAGATCGGACCTACGAGCTCTGAGCTCTCTTCTAGGAGGGAAATAGCTGTCGATCACGAGTCCAACACGTGATCCAAAGACCAAGTGAATACACACACACACACACACACACACACACACACACACACACACACACACACACACACACACACACACACACACACACACACACACACACACACGATAAGCTGGCGCGTCGAGAGCAAGGCCGTATTGTAGTTCAAGACTAAAGGCAGTCTCGTCAAACAAACTTTCGTTTATTATTATCGGTTTTCTTAACTGTGAACGATTTCCATTACAGTAATTTACTTTTCCAGTAATCCAAATATCAGGTATGTTTTCGATTGATTTATGTCGAAATGATAAAGATGGACATAAAGGGTCACTTAGATGTGTATACCTTGTAAAAGAGGATTTTTTTTTACATATCCTCGAATCATCAACAATTAACAAAAAATTATATCGCGTAACATCAATTCTAGAAGCAACTATAACGTTTCTTGAAAATGCTTGTGTTAGACTTTATTCTAGACCAAAATTTCGTATTATTACTTATGAATAATTTTCTTCTAAAATCCTCTTTCAAGTTGTAATAAATAAAGATGTTCAATGAAATTGGCATTTGAACATAAAACTGTGTGTGTGTGTGTGTGTGTGTGTGTGTGTGTGTGTGTGTGTGTGTGTGTGTGTGTGTGTGTGTGTGTGTGTGTGTGTGCGAGCGCGCGCGTAACCAATCGGTGTTCTTTGCTGAAAAGAACCACGGATTATGGCCAGTTACGTGCGTACACAGTAGAGAATAACTGGTTTGGTGATGGCTTGATGTTATTTTCTATAACCTATCTATTTTGCAGTGACAAAGAATGTTATGCCAAGTAGATTGCATATATGTGACAGCAAAGATATTTCGATATATTACTGAGACTGGACGCATGTACACTCTCTCGTCTGACAAGAGAGAGTAACAGATACTTGCTTATAGCAGGGGGGTGACGTTTGAAATATGATTTCAACCGGTTGGAGTACTTGAGTAACAATTTCCCTGGAAGATATCTTTCTTGTCGTCGATTAATGCAAAGTCACGTGGTGTGCACCACAGCTGACGTCATATGGAGGATGAGGCGTCTTATTGGACGTTGCCCTCAGCAGACTCCACCCACTCGCTAGATAGGAGCCCGTTTATTGGCCGACGTTACCATCTGACGCTATGAGTCGAAACGAATTTTTGGTTGGTAGCGAACAAGCTGTCCATCAGTGGATCATGGATGTATATATCAGACCTACACAGACCAGCATTGCAAATTTCCTACCCTAATACAAAACAACATATGTTTTATTCTCATAGGCTAATCACAATTGCAAACTCGGTATTGCTTATAGGCAAGCTCAATATTACTTACATAGTTGTTTTTGCTGTTTTTTTTTTCCTATGCTGGGAGGGCATACATTCAAATCACACTTGTACACGGGTAATTGAAATTTAGTTTCAGTCAAAAGCTTTTTCAAATTGGAATAAGACCTATGGAAATTTCCTCTTTAAAAATGAATTTATTTAGTTCGCGCGCGCGCGCCCGCCCTTGTGTGTCTATATACATATCATGTTAAAACTGGCAGTAATATTTCACTACGAGATCAATACATTTTGGTCATATTTCTCTCGCGTGGACGATTTACTCTGTCCACGGTTTTCCTAGTCCTCCTTTATTTATCAATTTCAAGCTTATTCCTCCTTCCAGTCATTCTTTCTCTACTTGCTCAATCGTCTCACTGAGTAGTCAAAATCAGCAAAAGGGTTAATCGGAATAAGCTTATGCCCATCGGGCTTTTCTTCGGCTGAATTTAACAGCCTGGCGGCAGGCAGTCTAAGGCCCTGTTCACACTAGCGGTTTGAACCTCGCGGAAACTTCGGTGGCACTGTATACTCAAAGAAAATCTGCGCGGTTGTTTGTGAACGCCTCCATTGATGTACACTGTAATTGAGCCGCTAATGTGAACAAGGCTCAAGCCGTACTCACCAGGGAAAGAGCTAACATCTAATTTTTGTTTCTTGGAGTCTTCTCTTTGATCACATTTTCTATTATTCCACTTTATCATATCAACTAATCTTCTATTTCATTTTGTTACATTTACCAAGTCTGTCCTTCATTAACACTTCTTTAACTATCCTTATATATTTTTTCAAAATATCTTTGCTTTGTTGTCTCTTTTACAGAGCCTCAAATCTGTCTTTCATTTCTTTCTTTATTTCTTTTATTTCTTCCCTTTATTTGATCTTTCTGTTTATTTTTTTCTCTGATATTCTACACTTTCTTCTATCACTTCCTTCAAACCCCCACCCCCACGATACGGTTTTGACTTTTTAAGTTTCATGCAGTCTTTACGTTAGGAACTTAGAACATCTTTATTGGCCATGTCACGCACCGTTTTTATATGTTTGGACACTAATATCCATTTAAAGAAGAAAGCCTTTTTAATTCTGTTCTTCTAGTTTAATTTTCCTTTGACCACCTCCATGATGCCATGTCTTGTGCGCTATATTGTCACCAAGAACTGCTTATTAAGGGCGAAATAGAATGCTTCAAACGATTTTTTTTTTTTTTTACCCTCTTTGTTGTGTCCTAGATCACGGATCATTCGTATCTAAATGTATCACTAGCATCATCATCGTTCACATTTGGTTATTCTTTCTTTTTCGTTTTTTCTCTTGGTTTTCATTTTTTTCCTTTCTTTTCGTCTCCCTCCTTTCCATTAATTTCCGTTTTTTTTTTCTTTTTTACTTATTGTATGTTTCGCCATTTTTCTTGTTCTTATTCGTATTCTTGTGTGTTAGTTCATATTTTCTATTGTCTTTAGTTTTTCTATCGCTGAGTTATGAAGAATATATTTGATATTTTGAAAATTCCATTCTTTGCATCCTTTATTTGATTAAAACCCTCTTTACTTTTTCAATTTCATTATTTATTATTATTATTTTTTTTTTGTCGACAGTTGTACTTCATTTTCTCGTGAGTTTTTCTTTTCAATTTATCTTCGTGTTGTAGTCGATATTCGACTTTGACGATTTTCCTTTGTTTCTTGCGCCACAGTGCTTTCATTTATATTCCCTTCTCTTATGTTCCACATTCCCTTTCGTATTTCTCCATTATTTCCTCTCTTATATTTTCCTTTCTCTTGCTAATCTACATTCTTTTTTTCTTATTGGATATTTCCCTTTCTCTTCCTCAGCAAATTCATTCATCCTTGATATTTCTCAACATGATTTACATTGGAGCGTGTCTTCCTCTACATAATTCCTTCACCCATTCCCTCTCTTCTTCCTTCTCCTTTTCTTCTCTCATTTCCTGCTCTTCTTCTCCACCTTCGTCTTCTTCCTATTAACCGTTTATGTATAAACTACTCATCCCTGTCTGCTACTATCTCCCTCCTATTTTCTCCTCTTCTTTCATCTTCCTCCTCCTCTTCCTGCTTTTCTGCCTTCTATTCTTCCTCCTCACACCTTCTTTCCTCCTCCTCTCCTTTCATTTACTATCTCCCTCCTATTTTCTCCTCTTCTTTCATCTTCCTCCTCCTCTTCCTGCTTTTCTGCCTTCTATTCTTCCTCCTCACGCCTTCTTTCCTCCTCCTCTCCTTTCATCCTTCTCTTCCTCTTACTGCTTTTCTTCATTCTATTCTTCCTCCTCACTCCTTCTTTCCTCCTCTTCTTCTTCCTCCTTCTCACCCTTATTCTTCTTCTTTTCTTCCAACTCCTCCCCTTCCTCCTCTTGCTCTTCCTACCTCTTCCTCCTCCTACACCCCTTCTTCATCCTCCTTCTCCTTCTCTTCCTTCTCCTCCTTCTCCTCCTTCTCCTCCTCCTCCTCCTCCTCCTCCTCCTCCTCCTCCTCCTCCTCCTCCTCCTCCTCCTCCTCCTCCTCCTCCTTTTGCCAATACTAGTTTTCTTTTCACTCTTCCATTTTCTACTCCTACTCCTCTTCTTTCTCTCTTCTCTCTTTATACCTCTCCTCTTTCTTTCATCGTCCTCCTCAGGCTCTCCTACTTCTCATATTCTTCCTCTTCCTCTTCCTCTTCCT
>NC_134809.1:35874168-35876668 GCF_046742065.1 Oratosquilla oratoria | reverse complement strand
TTATTTCTTCTTCTTCTCTCATGTGAAAACAAAAGTTTTAAACCTTATGGTTTGCAAAATGACTTAGGATCGATCGTACTCATAGTAGATAGTCTAACTAGATCGGTGCATATTAGTTTTTCATCTGCCGTCAGCTTTTGTGTGTGTGTGTGTGTGTGTGTGTGTGTGTGTGTGTGTGTGTGTGTGTGTGTGTGTGTGTGTGTGTGTGTGTGTGTGTGTGTGTGTGTGTGTTTGGGCAATGAGAAAATTACATGAAGCATGCCATCACCTTGAAGATGTATACCGTATTATGTCGAGATTACTGAGGCTAGAAAAAATCTACCTAAGAATAATATTCACTCACCATTATATTGTATATATTTATACATTTATACATTTTTTTTTCTATTTTATGATTGTTTCCGCAATATGAAACAGGTATGCTGTTTATCCCCATAATGATCATGTCCACCAAGAATAGCAATATATACATGTTTTTTTCATTTCCACAATATGTGTTATTCATCTCCATGAGAATCATACTCATCAGCAACTGTATACGATATTTTTGATGAATTGAAATCTTCTATTCCCGCGCTATGAGAAAAGCATGTTCTTTACCCCAGTGAGGATCATGTCCACCAACAATTGTATATATATATATATATATATATATATATATATATATATGATGCACACACACACACACACACACACACACACACACACACACACACACACACACACACACACACACACACACACACACATATATATATATATATATATATATATATATATATATATATAATGTATATGTATATCATACATATATATATATATATTTATATATATATATATATGTATATATATATGTGTATATATATGTATATATATATGTATATATATATATGTATATATATATGTATATATATATATATATTTATATATATTTATATTTATATATATGTATATTTATATATATATATATATATATATATATATATATATATATATGGGAAAGGTGGAGGGGGAAACACGGGTCTTTATCTGATTATCGAGTTTATTCCTGACCGGTTTCGCTTACAATAGCTTCTTCAGAGGAGTGTTGTAAGCGAAACCGTTCAGGAATAAACTCGATAATCAGATAAAGACCCGTGTTTCCCCCTCCACCTTTCCCATAATTTGTCCCAATGTCTCTACATATATATATATATATATATATATATATATATATATATATATATATACGCAATTCAAAAATGGCGTGGAGTTCATGTCCACCAATAACCGAATTTAATTGTTTTTTAGTTTCATTTCCGCAATATGGAGCAAGTGCTGTGTTTATCCTCAAACAATTATGTGGCGTATATATGACAGCTACAAAACAGGGTCGCCCACGCTGGCTGTTGTTTGTCACTTTCGGCCATCATTACCATGGTGAGGCCGCCATTAAAAACTTATTTTCCTTAATGAAGGACTATTTTACTTAGTTGATGGGAAGCAGACTCGAGGTAAAATGTGGTTCTTGATCGATGAAGACACTGTGTTATCCAGAGTTCTCCCCTCAGCTGACTAAAAGCGACTGCCATTAACCGGAACAAGTGTGGTGGACCGTAATGTATTATAAAGACAAAACAAGCCATTATTACGGACTCACACGCAAATAAGATAAAGTAGTAAACAAAGAAACGCAAACAAGTAAACAACTAATTGATAGGCATTTGTTTGCGTGTTTATCCGACTGAATCATAAAACTTCGAATTCCACTATACTCCAGTGCCTCTGCTGGAAGTTTATTCCTCACAATGACTTCACGGTTGGTGAAGATAGTTCGTCCTACTTCCAGATTCTATTCCCTGGAAGCTTCAGGCCCTTTTCTCTTTTAGTAAGCATTCAGTATCAAATATCCTAACTGTATAGATGTGGTCCATAATCTTTTAATCATATTATCTTCTCTTTGTCTCTTTTCATACGGTAACTGTAATGCTCCTCTAAGTAAACCCAAATATTTAATCTTAACTTTCTCCACTGCGGAGACTTCCCTTTACCCGGCTATTTGTACCATCTTGGGGTGTCGTGAGGAGAAACGGTGACAAGTCTGGAAGCTCCGAGAGGTCATATGAGGTCATATGCCATAGGTCATATGTCATATGAGGTCAAGGTCACCACGGAGACAATCTTCAGAAAATCAGTTTTCCCCTCTTTACTGTCGAGACGGTTTTTAAGGCAGTGTTCAGACGAGCGGGTTGGCCGCCGCGGGTGCAAAGCGGGTCAGCCGCCGCGGAACCGCTTTATATTGATTCCTATGTAAAACACTGGTAAACCTCTCGTCTGACATAGCCAGGCGGGCTGGCCGCGGCGGTTTCAAGTGGGGAAATGCGTCTCACCCGCCGCGGTCAGGCGGGTAGACCGCCCGTGTGACATCAGCCTAAGAATTCAAGACTCACCCTTCGCTGCGGAATCAGTTTTCAGGAATTCAGTTTTAACTCACATCATGCGGAGACAAGAGATCAAATAC
>NC_134809.1:35866668-35869168 GCF_046742065.1 Oratosquilla oratoria | reverse complement strand
TAAGAGTAGGAGGGAGTGAAAGAGGAAGAGGTAGAGAGCGAGGTAAAGAGGAAGGAGGCATAAAAAGAGATGAAGGTAGTGAAGGGAATAGAGTAGCGGTGAAAGTGTCGGGAAAACAGGAAAGGGAGAGAGGCAAGGATTACCAAGCTTACGAGGGAAGAGAATACATTGGACCTTCTGTTAACAAACAATGACGATGTGATAACAAACGTACAAGTGGGTGTTATACATACATACATACATACATACATACATATATATATATATATATATATATATATATATATATATATATATATATAGTGTGTGTGTGTGTGTGTGTGTGTGTGTGTGTGTGTGTGTGTGTGTGTGTGTGTGTGTGTGTGTGTGTGTGCGTGCGTGTGTGTGTATTGTTATTTAAAGACAGTGATTGGACTAGGCATGCCAACCCTAACTTTGTTGTCAATTTATTTGATAAACCTTTAAAATTTGAATAGTGTAACCGTATGTGTTCTAGGATATGGCCTTAGTTTTGCAGCAACTCAACATTAAGTTGACTATGTCAATGTTGCCAAAGGATTTTGTTATTTAGAAAAAAAATTGGGGACGTCCCTTCTCAAGACATCAACCTCAGGAAAGGTTTTATATACGTTTCTTTATCAGCAATTGGTATTCCAAACTGTCCTAAAAGTCTTACCAGGAGTTAAAAAGGGATGAAGAGTTATACATTACTAGAGCTGATCAAAGCAATTGCATAGTCATTCTTAACAAATTTAATTATATTGATAAAATGGGAATATTATTAGGGGATGGCGAAACGTATACAAAACTTATCAAAAACCCTTTGGAATCCGTAAATAGTGAGTTTAATCATAATCTTAAAATAACTTTTGAAGGGGCATAAACATTTGATAAAACAATTTTCTATTTTGTCCCCTTCCTTGCCTTACATGTATGGATTGATTAAAGCTCTTAAACCTGGTTATCCAGTCAGACCCATTATCAGTTCCACAGGACATCACTTACAATTTATCCAAATGGCTTGTTACCATTTTGAGTCCTTTTGTTGGTACAATGTTCTCTTTTCATGTCACAAATAGCTTTTATATCATTAATATGCCAAATAATCTAGAAATTGACTATGATTTTAAACTAGTTAATTTTTATATAACTTTGCTCTTCACTCGTGTTCCAGTGTATGACTTATTGTTGTACCTTGAGGAAGAATTGCTATCAAAACACGGCTTGCCACTACCTGCTAAAACCACACCTATCAAGCTGTGTATTGTAAATTCTAAATTTGTTTTTAATGGAGAATTTTATGTACAAAAATTTGGCATGGCCATGGGAAACACTGTTTCCAGTTCTTAGTAACTTGTACCAAGTTGTGTGGAAAAGATATGTTGATGACATTTTGTGCTTGAGGCCGGTTGAACGTAACTTTGACTTTTTTTTTTTTTAGTGGTAGAGTTTAAGTATGACGTTTTTAGGAAACCAACTAATGTCCTATCATATATCCACTTTTACTCGACTCATCATCAAAAAACAGAAATTTCTATTTTCAGTTTCATGCTTCTTAGAGCTTAAAGGATATGTTGCCCCAAATTTTTGGATGAGCTGAGGAATATACATAACATAGCTGCTTAGTTAGAATATCTAAAACTTTTAGTAGACGCTTAAAAAATGTCTTATAAACGTTTCCATAATTCCTCACACGAAAGAAAAGTATTTTCCAAAAAGAACCTGGTTTTTCCTTACAGTGAGAAATTAGTTGAATTGCCTAATATTCTCAAACAATTCAATACCAACTTAGTATTCAATAACAACAATACCATAAAAGTAGGTTAATTAAAAATTCACCTGATGTAAATGAGAGTTGTGTTTACTCAACCATTGCCTTCAGTGTAACAAATTTTATATTGACCAAAATGTCGAAGACCTAAAAACAAAGATCAATCAACACAAGTATAGTGTAAGAAGTGGGCAAATATTCAGTGGCATTTTTGTATATGTAAGAGACCATAAACATCCTATTGACTGGGATAACTCAAAGAAAATAATTTCTCGTAAGTCCTCATTAGAAAGAAATATTACTAAATCCAGTCATATTAAGAACACTTTTGATCATGATATTAATATAAGTTTAGGCTTGAACAAACTTGATGGTTTTATTACTAAGAAAATTGTAGAATATTCTTTAAGTGTTACCCAGCCTGTGGGGAGGTAACGTCATATGTGGTCAAATGTCCATAAGTGAAAACATTTCTCAACCTGGTAATAGAGTATCTTGTGTGACCTTACCATGTTCCCTACCTTGTCTATTACTTTATGTATATATATGCATTCATGTCTTTGTTACTTTGTATTCCCTGAAGATGTCTTAAATAGACGAAAACATTCGGACTAAGTTTCTTGTTTCTTTTTTCCCGGTGTTTTTCTGCAAATCATTTTCGCGTGTTCTTATGAATTACACACACACACACACACACACACACATACACACACACACACACACACACAC
>NC_134809.1:35849168-35861668 GCF_046742065.1 Oratosquilla oratoria | reverse complement strand
TGTGTGTGTGTGTGTGTGTGTGTGTGTGTGTGTGTGTGTGTGTGTTCTTCCCCTTCATGCAGTGCTGATGAGTCCCTGTCACCGACATTTTGGCTTGGAATCACTGTGGCACATCGCTTTATTTTATTACGTCAGTACGAGCGGGAAAGGTCCGTGGCATGAAATGATGTCACGGGGGAGGCGATGCCACATGGAAGAACGGGGCGGGATAGATAACAGAGAAGATCCCCTTGCCTGACCCAGTTAGTGCTTATGTTATCGTTCTAGGTATGCCTATGGCCAAGGAAGGGATAAGAGGGGCAGTCTGCGATGTACTCGCATGCAATACTGCTGTTGGCTCAGGTACTAATACTCCACTTGCTACTCTTACTGTAACTGCTCTCATTTTTTTTTGGGGGGGGGTCCAAGGACTTAGATGTCCGTGCTAGGTCTTCATCCTCTCATCATAGCGACACCCTTAAATGAATTAAATTTTGGCAAGCGGCAGCTGATTTTATTAAACTTAGAGGATTCTGTTGATCGAGACACCTTTCTGTCTTGGTCCTCCTCCAAGTTGAATAAAACCTTCGGGTATTTACCATGTAATATTGACATAGGGGTTCGCCGTGTTGAAATAACTACATGCAGTGCCTACAAGGCCCGGTCCTCAGCCGAATAAAATCGTATGGCGCAAAACAGAACAAAAACCGTAAAGTGCGACATCATAACGGGGGATTTAGTTTTCTCGCAAATGTAAAATCTACCATATCATTCTTCCAGGAATATTACTACTAATGGATCCATTGTTAATTTTGCTTTCGTTGTCATTGCTGCTGTATACATACGTTCCACGAACTCGCGGCATTACTGTTGCAGTTGTCGCGAGAGCTGTTCACGGCACAGTTCCTGTTCTTCTGCCCGCCACTGTTGCTCTTTTGGTGCTTCTTCCCTCTGCATCCTGCAATCCTTCCTTCCTTCTTTCCTTCTTATTTCCTCCTTACCCTCCGTATTTTCTTCTCCTCTTCCCTACCTCCCACCCATCTTCCTTCCTCCCTTCCTTCATTCATTCATTCCTTTCACTTCTTACTTCTTTCCCTTCTTCCCTCCTTTTCCCTAATCTACCTCCTCCCCTTCCCTCCTTTTCCCTAATCTACCTCCTTCCCTTCCCTCCTTTTCCCTAATCTACCTCCTTCCCTTCCCTCCTTCCCTCCTTCCTTCTTTTATTTTCCTTCCTTCCTCCCCTCCCCTTCCCTCCTTTTCCCTAATCTACCTCCTTCCCTTCCCTCATTCCCTCCTTCCTTCTTTTATTTTCCTTCCTTCCTTCCCTCCCATTTTCCATCCTCTCTTCCCTCATTTCTTGCTCCCCTCTTTCCTTCATCTATTTCCTCTCATCTTACTTCTTCCCTTACCTCATTCTTTTTGTCTTTTTTCCTTCCTTTATTCTTTCCTTCCTCTCTTCTCTTACTTCCTCTCTTCCTTTCATCTTTCCCTTCTTCCCTCTTTTCTTATTTTCTACTTGCTTAGTTATATGCTTATTTCGATTATTCCCTCTTTTCTTCTAAGTTCCTTCCTACCTCCTTCCCTCCTTCCTTCCTACTTGCTTGCCTACTTGTTTGCTTTCCATTCTCCTTCTTACCTTCTTTTCTTCCTTCCTTCCTTCCTCCCTTCCTTCTTCCTACTTGCTTGTTGTTTCCCATTCTCCTTCTTAACTTCCTTCCTTCCTTCTTTTCTTGCGTTCTTTGCTGTTAGGATGCTACTGATGTTGCCTTTATTGCGGAGTTGCAGATCTTGTTACGCCTCTGGTCTTTCCTTTGTTGCTTCTGAGGCACATTTCTTCTTGCTAGTGGGATGGTTGTTGATTTACTGCTGTTATTCTTTTCTTTGTAGTGGAGTTTGATCCGTCGTTACTGTGTTCTCATCCCTTGCCTTTTATTCGTAGTATATTTAATCAGCGCTTTGGTGCTCATCCATCTCTTGTTAACGTTCAGCTTTCCTCTCCAGGGCCACGCCGTGTACGTAGAGGAGAGCTTCTATTGTCCCTCAGATATAATCTACTAATCCTTCTGCTACGAAGACGCACGTAATAGATTTTGCTTCAGCTTATGCTATACGATTTTATTCGGCTTAAGACAGATTATCTTATTGAAAGAACTCGTCCTGTTCTTGAAAGCTCTTTGCTTATGGAGGAGAAAATATCACGGTAGGATATAATGTCATTGAAGGCCAAAATGTAATTTTAGGAAGGGATACCGGACAGAATGTCAATGAAGGCCAAAATATCATGATAGGATGTAATATCGCTAGAGGACGAAATGACACATTAGGATGTAATGTCTTAGGACAAAATGTCACAATGGGATGTAATGACAGTGGAGGACAAAAGATCACGATGGGAAATAATGATAGTGGAGAACAAAATATCACGATAGGATGTAATGATAATGGAGGAAAAAATATCACGGTAGGATATAATGTCACTGGAGGACAAAATATAATTTTAGAAAGGGATGCCGGACATAATGTCACTGAACGACGGGAGGCCGGCGTGAATCACGGTGACGTAGGGGGACAAAATGTACAAAATAGATCGGATGACCGTAATCGACCAGATGTCCGTGATGGGGGAAATGTTAATTTTGATAGGAGAAATGTTAATGAGACATTGAATGTCAATGAAGGACCAAATAATAATAATATAGAGCAAGGCATAAATAAAAAACAAAATGATAATATAAGACATGATATTGAAACTCAAAATGTGTCAAAAAGAAATAATCAGGAGTTTCTTAAAACTATGTACTTTAATGCTCGTAGTATTAGGAACAAATTTCAAGAAATACAGGCGTATGTCAAAAGCGAAAATCTCGATATGATAGGAATAACTGAGACATGGTTAAATGGTACAGAGTTCGAAGCTGAATTTAAAATTGCGGGATTTAAACACTTTCATCAGGATAGAAACCACAAGAAAGGTGGGGGTGTTCTATTGTACGTTAAAAACAATGTTCATGCTTGTGTTTTAGAGAAAGTGAAACAGGATGCATATGACAGTTTGTGGGTTGAGTTAACCCAAACAAATGGACAAAAAATGAATATAGGTGTAATATATAGGCCAAAGACATTATCATTAGCAGACGACAAACTGTTATTTCAAGAACTGTCTAGTTTCTGCAACCGGGATTTATTGATAATGGGTGATTTCAATTTTACTGACATTGATTGGATGACCCTTGAACATGGCCATATAGGTAGTCGCTTGATTGATTTTCTTGGTGACAATTACTTAATTCAGCATGTAAAAGAGCCCACAAGATATGGAAACTTACTCGATTTATTGATCACTAGCCGCGAAAGCATGGCAACTGATGTAGAAGTCGGTGAATCTGTTGCAAATAGCGATCACAACTTAGTCAGATTCAAACTCCTAAACAATTTTAGAATAGATACTTGTGCTTCTAAAATACCCGATTTCAGTAAAGCTCAGTTCATAGAACTACGTCAGGAGCTTCAGCTTACAGATTGGGAGGAAAAATTAAACGAAAGGCCTGTAGATCAGATGTGGGAAATATTTCAAAATACGCTCACTAAGATGATTCAAACTTACATTCCTTTTAAGGACAGACGTCCCCCAAATCAGGCTCGCCCAAAGTGGCTCGACAAAGAAACTGAAAAAAGTATTGCTAAAAAGAGACAGGCTTATAAGAAATATAAGTGCTCGGGTGCATCTAATGACTATGAAAGTTATGTATCAATACAGAGAGATTTAAAAAAGACAATAAGAAAAAGAAAACGACAATACGAAATGAACATCGCTGAGAAATCCAAAGAGAATCCCAAAGAATTCTATAGTTACATTAGAGATAAAAAGGTTGTTAGGAATCACATTGGTCCACTATTATCTGCTGACGGTCAACTTGAATATTCAAATGAAGGAATGTGTAATCTCTTAAACAATTATTTTAGCTCGGTATTCGTAAACGAAACACCTCAAAGTGAATTCCAAACTGAAACCTGTGAAAAGTCTGGGGTAAACTTACTACGGTAAATATAACAAAAGAAACAATTAAAAGGTGTATAGACAAACTCAAAGTTAATAAAACACCAGGGCCTGACGGTTGGCATCCAAGAATCTTAAAGGAAATGAAAAATGAGATTGTTGTTCCATTAGAAATTATTTTCAAGAAATCCATCATATCCGGAGATGTCCCAAGAGAATGGAAGCTAGCTAACGTTACTCCCATATTCAAAAAAGGTGACAAAAAGAAACCAAATAACTATAGGCCTATTAGTTTGACTTCGATCGTAGGAAAAATAATGGAAACTATCATCAGAGATGCTATCGAATATCATTTAGAAAGTAACCGTTTGATAAATGATAGCCAACATGGTTTCAGACGGAAACGTTCTTGCGTGACTAACTTACTCGAATTCTACAACACAGTTATCTCGAATTATGACAAAAGAAACAATATAGATTTAATATATCTAGACTTTGCAAAAGCTTTTGATACCGTCCCACACGAAAGACTACTTACTAAATTAGCTTTGCATGGAATAAGTGGTAGCCTATTAGGTTGGACTAGTAATTGGTTGAAAGGTCGAAAACAGAGAGTTGTTTTAAATGGAAAAACTTCTGGATGGAAAAGTGTTGCAAGTGGAGTTCCTCAGGGTTCCGTTCTTGGGCCACTTCTATTCATAGTATATATAAATGATATAGACCATGGACTAAAATCTACTGTTTCCAAATTTGCTGATGATACAAAACTGTGCGGAGTGGCAAATGATCACTCAAACCAATTAGATATTCAAGAAGATTTAGATCAATTACAGCAATGGTCTGAAAAGTGGCTAATGAAATTTAACACAAGTAAATGCAAGGTAATGCACATAGGTAAAAATAACAGCAAGTACGATTACAAGTTATTTGGAAATTCGTTAACAAAAGTGGATAGTGAAAAAGATCTCGGCGTAATTATCAGTAACGACCTCAAATCATCCAAGCAGTGTATTTCAGCCTCTGAGAAAGCAAATAAGATTCTGGGATTGATTGCGCGATCTTTTGATTTCAAAAGTCCATCACTCATTAACAAGCTATATAAATCGTTAGTTCGTCCACATTTGGAATATGCTGTTTCCGTATGGTCACCGAATCTCATTAAAGACATTGACAGACTGGAAAAAGTACAACGGCGAGCCACAAAACTGATTCCAAATATCAAAAATAAATCATACGAAAATCGACTTAAGCACATGAATCTGTTTTCCCTAAAAAAGCGTAGACTCAGAGGTGACTTGATACAGGTCTTTAAGATTTTAAAGGGAACTGACAACATCAAAAGTGACCAAATTTTCACATTGAATGAGAATCAGACAAGAAACAATGGTCTCAAACTGTCCGGAAATAGATTCAATTTGGAAGTAGGTAGAAACAACTTTGCCAACCGTGTAGTTAATGAATGGAATAAACTTCCTGCACAGGTAGTGCAATGTAGTTCAGTTCGAAGCTTTAAGAATCATTTAGATAAATACCTAAGTAAGATGCTGTAATTATTCTAATTTTATGTTATATTATTTGTTTTTGTTTTGTTATAATTTGTCTGTCTGATTTTCATTTATTATTAGTTATATGTCAATTTATTATCATTTACTATTTACCTGTTTGTTTGTTATTCAACTATACCAATGCATTTATTTATGTATTTTAATTGTTATTTACATTGTTATAGTTTTAATTTATCATTAATATGTTTTTTTTTGTTTTTGTTTTTTTGTTTTTTTGCATCCGACCTAGATATGGATCAAAAGGTCTCCTGTCGGCATGCTCCGCCTTTGTAATCCTTTGTAAACAAGTCTAAATCCCATTTCGCTCTTGGTCTTCCTCAGAGTCTCATTCCAAGTCTCTCTTGCAGCCAGACATCGTGGAGTAGTCTTTCTTCATTTCCCCTCGATGAACTTGACCCCTCGGCTCACGTTTCTCTTTTTATTGGGACTTTGCGTACTCTCTCCTAGAGTCCGGCCTCGCACCTGATTTATTCTGTTTTTATTTATTCCATTTTGTTGTATTATATTTTATTGTATATAATTTTATCTCATTTTGTTCTAATTTATTTTACTAAATGGGGTGGGTGCCTGCCTTTTGACTTGGCTGCCTCACTGATAAGGAGGAAAAAGCCTTTGGTATGTAGATAGTTTAGTTTTATTTTGCTTTATTTCATTATATTCTTTATTTTATTTTATCTTATTTTATTTTATTGTATTTTATTTTATTTTATTTTATTTTATTTCATTTTATTTTACAAAGGATTACAAAGGCAAAGCATGCCGACAGGAGACCTTTTGATCCATATCTAGGTCGGATGCAAAAAAAAAAAAAAAAAAAAAAAAAAAAAAAAAAATCATATTAATAATATTTTATTTCATTTTGTCTTATCTTATCTTATCTTATTTTGTTTTATTTTATTTTTTGCCTTAAAATTTGTGCCTGTAAGTTGCCTCATCTTGATCCGAACGATTTTGGTCCGCTAGATATAAACTTCAGGCTGAAGAGGCTAAAACTATTTGAATATGACCCTTGGGTCGGCAGATTTATTTTGCGCAGAGCTCGACTATTCATTCTTATTCGAAAGACCATTAGATTGTATTGAAAAAATCTTTTAATTTTTATCAAACTCCATTTTTTTATCTGTTGTCTCTCAGGCCACCCTTTCAAACTGCAGTTAAAGAACATGTACATCGCTTCAGTAGTATGCATGATTCTTAAATCCTGAAACGTTGTGGTGCAGTTTATAGAGTATTGCACTGGAAAATAATGACAGTTTTATTCAGTACAAAACGGACTCCCGATCAATAATGAAATACTATGGTGGACGTCTAAAACTGACCCACGATCTATCTACGCAGAAACGTCTTGTGCGGTTGTGCAATTGTGCTGTTGTGCAATCTTTATGAGTTACTTTTTCAACAAAATTGTATTGATGAGATAACAACACCAGGCGTTAGATGTGCATTGTTTTCATATACCATGGGTCAGGTGAGGGGTCTCCACAGAATTATATCACCATACCAGCAGAGATTTTCACAAACTCCGTTGAAAAAGTCCAAAGGTCAATGTTCTAAGGACTAAGTGTCTGTCCCTCATAGTTCGTGGATGTTAGACAGCAAATCTGAGTGCTGCACGCCACTGGAGTAATGGGGTTACTGGAAAGTAAGATCCAATGAGAATTCTAGTACTGTATGACGTCAGCAGAAGTGTGTAATTATGGACTAGAACGTACTTTCATTTTGCAGAGAGAAGAATGTTCCAATAACTAGCTAACGTTACTTGGAAGCTAGCTAACGTTACTTAGAAGCTAGCTAACGTTACTGGTAGATAGCTAACGTTACTCCCATATTCAAAAAATGTGAAAAAAGAAACAAAATAACTACAGGCCTATAAACTTGACTTCAATCGTAGGAAAATGATGGAAACTATCATCAGAGATGCTGTCGAACATCATTTAGAAAGTAACTGTTTGATAAATGATAGCCAGAATGGATTCAGACGGAAATATTCTTGCGTGACTAACTCGAATTCTACAACACAGTCATCTCGAATTATGACAAAAGAAACAATATAGATTTAATATCTCGTCTTTACAAAAGCTTTTGATACTGTCCCCCACGAAAGACTACTTACTAAATTAGCTGGACACGGAATAAGCTGTAGCCTATTAAGTTGGACTAGTAATTGGTTAAACGATAAAAAACAGATAGTTGTTCTAAATGGCAAAACTTCTAGATGGAATTTTTTTACGAGTGGAGTTCCTCAGGGTTCCGTTCTTGGGCCACTTCTATTCATAGTATATATAAATGATATAGACCATGGGCTGAAATCTACTGTTTCCAAATTTGCTGATGATACAAAACTGTGCGGAATGGCAAATTATCACTTAAACTAATTAGATATACAAGAATGTTTAGATAAACTAAAGCAATGGTCTGAAAAATGGCTAATAAAATTTAGCACGAGTAAATGCAAGGTTATGCACATAGGTAAAATAACAGTAGGTACGATTACAAGTTATTTGGAAATTCGTTAACAAAAGTGGAGAGTGAAAAGGATCTCGGCGTAATTATAAATAACGACCTCAAATCATCTAAGCAGTGTATTTCAGCCTCTGAGAAAGCAAATAAGATTCTAGGACTGATTGCTCTATCTTTTAACTTCAAAAGTCCATCTCTCATTAACAAGCTAAATAAATCATTAGTTCGTCCACATTTGGAATATGCTGTTTCCATATGGTCACCGAATCTCATTAAAGACATTGACGGATTGGGAAAAGTGCAACGGTGAGCCACAAAACTGATTCCAAACATCAAAGGTAAATCATACGAAAGTCGACTAAAACACATTAATCTTTTTTCCCTAAAAAAGCGTAGACTCAGAGGTGACTTGGTACAGGTCTTTAAGATTTTAAAGGGAACTGACAACATCAAAAGTGACAACGTTTTCACATTGAATGAAAACCCGACAGGAATTAATGGTCTCAAATTGTCAGGAAATAGATTTAATTTGGAAGTGGGTAGAAACAACTTCGCCAACCGTGTACTTAATGAATGGAATAAAGTTCCTGCAGAGGCAGTACAATGTAGTTCAGTTCGAAACTTTAAGATTCGTTTAGATAAACACCTAAGTAAGATGTTGTAATGCCTGCCATCTATTTTATATTATTTGTTTATTTGTTTGTTATCATTTGTCTGTTTATTATTATTTGCTTGATTATCATTTATCATCATCTAGCTGTCAATTTGTTATTGTTTGCTATTACTTGTTTGTTTATAATCTAACTTTTATGTATTTTATTTATCATCATTTATATTATTATAATTTCTATTGATTGATTGATTGATTTGTTTATTTATCTATTTATCTATTTATTTATTTATTTACTTATTTATTTATTTAGTTATTTGTTTATTTATTTATTTATTCATTTATTTATCTATCTATTTTTTATTTATTTATTTATCATTATTATATATATATATATATATATATTTTTGCATCCGACCTAGTTATGGACCAAAAGGTCTCCTGTCGGCATGCTCCTCCCTTGTAATCCTTTGTTGAATAATACTGGAGCACTTTCTAAACAAAACGTATTGATCAAAATATGATCATCTATTGCGCCTGCGTTGCTTTGTGGACAACGCTCCTGTGTTGGATATGGAAGCCCCGGGTTCGGTCTCCGAGGCCAGATTAGCAATTGTTCAAGTGACACTTTCATGGCTTCCCAATCCCTCTCTGCAATGGAGTGCAATAGAGGTGTAGCAGGCCAGTGTTGCCTTTCAATGATAACACCTACTGTAATTAGTATAGTCAAACTTATTTTACTGGTTTCAGACTACATTCACAACCACCATGTCGACACACTCAAAATTCTATATGCTACCTTACCAGACCGTGTTAAGCATCCATGGTGAAAAATAAAGGCTACATCGTTTTCCAGGGATTAGTCCGGTCCTGCAGCTCACCATTAAGGCTGAGCTCAAAATGTGTATTAATAAAAGCTGGGTAATTGAAAGAATCCATATATGTAAGCTTTTCGCGTAAAAGATACATTCTTTTATTCTTTGTGGAACTACCAACTCCATAAACGAGTGGTAGTAACTGAATTTTTGTCCCGACTCTTGCCATGCAGTTCTCTGCCGTTTCCCACGCATCTATCTTAAAACAATTTAATTTCTGAAACTCTTCCCTGAATAGCATTTTACAGCGAGGAAGTTTTTAGAACCGCTTGTACTTGTTGGGTATTTCGCAAACCCGACCTGGGATGAACCATGAACTTGTTCCTGTAGTACTTTTGATATGTACGTATTGTATGTATGTATGCATGTATGTATGTATGTATGTATGTATGTATGTATGTATGTATGTATGTATGTATGTATGTATGTATATATGTATATATATGTATGCTTGTATGCATGTATGTATGTATGCATGTATGTATGTATGTATGTATGTATGTATGTATGTATGTATGTGTGTATGTATGTATGTATGTATGTATGTATGTATGTATGTATGTATGCATGTATGTATGCATGTATGTATGTATGTATGTATGTATGTGTGTATGTATGCTTGTATGTATGTATGCATGTATGTATGTATGTATGTGTATGTATGTATGTATGTATGTATGTATGTATGTGTGTGTGCATGTATGTATGTATGTATGTATGTATGTATGTATGTATGTATGCATGTATGTATGTATGTATCAATGGCCTTTTCAATATTGTAAGGTGTGTAGCCGAGTCAAAGCATGCCTTGACTCCTCATGGGAAAAAAATACAGAATAGTGTATCCTTATTCTCATCGTTCTGGTAGAGTTAGTCACCTTTTCGGACACCTACGGAAACACGGTGGAATTACTCTAATCACTTTGCCACAGGAGCAATTATTTGCTG
This sequence comes from Oratosquilla oratoria, assembly GCF_046742065.1. Taxonomy (NCBI): domain Eukaryota; kingdom Metazoa; phylum Arthropoda; class Malacostraca; order Stomatopoda; family Squillidae; genus Oratosquilla; species Oratosquilla oratoria. Next base: position 35,851,234 of record NC_134809.1, on the reverse strand, counting down.
TGACCTCACTTATTTGGATTTGATCATCGGCATTATACGTGGCTTGCAGCCCCAACCATCGACTTCTCTCTTTTATCATGTTGACGTGATTTAGAGAATTTATTATGATCAACTATAAGCGATTTTTTATAGTTTACGGAAGGAATCTAAACTGAAAATGTTCGATTCTCAGAACATTTCTTTCTTCTTTGTTCCTTTGTTTCTTTTTCTTCTTCTTCTTCTTAGACACTATCACCAGTCGATTTTATTTAGGTGAGGTGAGGCCATCGGGAAAAGAGGAGGAGGGGAGGAGGAGGAGGAGGAGGAGGAGGAGGAGGAGGAGGAGGAGGAGGAGGAGGAGGAGGAGGAGGAGGAGGAGGAGGAGGAGGAGGACGAGGAGGAGGAGGAGGAGGAGCGACGACTTTATGCAGCTGAGGGGGAGGAGCTTCGGCCTGAAGAGGGAGTCTCAAGACCTCGAGTCCCTTCCTTAACTGCATATAATCGCCTTTCCCCGAAGGCGACATGGAGCTTACGTAAGAAGGCGTTCAACTGTGATCGAAGCCGTCACCTCTGCTCTTTGTATCTGACCAGTCACCAAGGGTATCTGGAGTCGAACCCGAGTCCACGTCGTCCGAAGCGAGGCAGAAAGTAACGTCCCCTAGGCGGGAAGCGTCTGTCTTTAACTTGGACACAATGAATGAAGTACATTACTGCATTGGTTAGTGAATGGCGAAGTTAGGTGAGGTTAGGTTAGGTTAGTCAATTCCTTTGAAAATAAAGGTCATCAAAAAACCTTTCTTAGAAGGAACTAATTTTTTTGAGTTTTTTCCCCTTAACGTCTGAAAGAGGTCACAAGGAACCAAATAGGGTCACCTGTCGGCAGCCAAAATGAAATGAAAAGTGACGCCCGATATAAAAGGAGACACTAATCCCTTAGCCTCCGGATAAATCCCATAGAATGAATATAATAGTCTAACCAGAATAGAATAAAGAGTGCACAATGGAGGGTAAAGGTTAACTTAGTTACTCTTCAACCTCTTCATTTTCGAAGGGGTGCCACGGCAGCCCTGATGAAAATGAAGTGTCAGTCGGTATCGAGGAGTTTCAAGTGATGCACGTTAATTTTCGTTTTGATGATGGAAACTGGTTTCCGTCTTTGATTGACATGTTTACTGCAGCGAAAATGGTGATGGGATTTGACAACTTACGTAAATGGTGCTTGAATCTCCCACGGCACAGAAAACAAAACAAAACAAAATTAGATAGAAATAAGTAAATAGAGGGATGAATAAATAGATATCTAAATAGACGAATGACTAGATAGATAAACTATTCAATTTGTTGATAGATAAATTGAACAACTAATAGATAGATAAATCAATTGATTAATAAACAAATAGGTATATGAATAGATGAATGAATAAATAAGAGGATAAATGAATACATGAATAAATAACATACAACTAATTCAGACAGTGTCAATATTACTCCGTTACTGTTCATCATCGTGTTCATGATTGACAGGTGTGATATCACAATTCCTCTAACTTGAGCCCCTTTCTAACAGGGTGGAACTTTTTATTCTACGCTGGCCCTTGCTGCCAAGCTATCTATATGAGTTCACGGGACTTCCTCAATAGCAAGCGAGTTTAGATAATATAGCTATTTGTTTTTTATTGACTCAGTATACTTTTTGTTATTAGCACCAAGAAGAGCAATTGTTTAGTGTTTACTGTTATTTTGATGGAACATTAAACCTCGCCTTTGTCTTGTGGTGTCGATGACCAACCAGAAGTGTGTGAAGTTTGTGTCTTATTCCCCTTTTTTCCCAACTTTAATTGTTTAAGTTCCTCTTTGCTTTTGTCGGCCAGTGATTAGGCCGAAGATCATTTCTGGTCTTGTTTCCAGCAACAGCGGCGGCAACAACATTAACTGGGCCTTAATTGGTTCTTGCAGTTTTCAACTTTGTGGATGCCAGTGATTAGCAGTGATGAGTTGTATGTATGTGTTTTCCTCGAATGGAACATTAAAGGTTCTCACGTACTTATCTCTGCGAACTTGATGATGTGTTTTGCAATTCTAGTCGT
>NC_134809.1:35841668-35844168 GCF_046742065.1 Oratosquilla oratoria | reverse complement strand
ATATATATATATTTTTTATTTTTTTTATTCTTCTTCCTCTTTTTGGGACAATTTCCCAGTCACACACCAAAGATTACGTTGATCTAACCGAAAAGTTGCTTGGACAAAATATCACCTTTGATTCTAAGCTGGTTATTTTTGATAACACAAGTTTATTCACCCGAGTTCCAGTTTTAGATTTGTTAAGGAATTTAGAAGAATAATAAAGAAAAAAAATGACAACCCTGCCCATACTTTTAATAGTTTAATTAAGCTATGCGTAATAGACTCTAAGTTTGAATTTAATGGGAATTTCTACATTCAAACTTTTGGTATGGCCATGGTAAATTGTTTGTCTCCAATTTTTAGCAATTTGTACATGGATTTTTTGAAAGAGGTATTACCTAACATTCTTCCTACTAATGCAATTTTGTATAAATATGTTGACGACATATTATGTATCTGACCTATTGATCAACCTTTGGATACTTTTATGTTAGAATTAAATAATTTGGTGCCGTCTATCAAATTCACAGTTGAGTTAGAAGAAAATAATAAATTACCAATTTTAGATGTAAATTTCCACCGCTGTGAAATATATTCTAAATTTGAAGTTTATAGAAAGCAAACCAATGTCGTTTCTTACATTCATTTTTACTTTTATTTTTATCACCATCAAAACACCAGGTTGTTTGTTTTTTCATCAATGTTTTTGAGAGTTTTTAGAATTTATTCCCCTGAGTTTTTGGATAAAGAAATTGGATTCATTTATGACATTGTGGAAAATTTAAAATATCAAAAATATCTGATTGACAAGGCACAAAACAGAGTTAGGAAATCTTTTCTTAATACTTCTCATGTAAAAAAAAAGAAAATTAATCATAAGAACATGTTAACAATTCCTTAACATGAGAATATAGTCGGTCTTCCTAGATTACTTAAAATAATTGGTATCCAGGTTGTTTTTAAAAACAATAATAATGTTAAGAGCTTGTTGATTAAAAATTCACCAAGAGAAAAGGAAGGTTGTGTATACAGTATACCATGTAAAAATTGCAATTTTATTTACATAGGCCAAACAGGTAAAGGTTTGAATAAAAGAATAAGTCAACACAAATACAGCATTAGAACGGGGCAATTGTCAAGTGGACTGTTTGTTCACCAAAAGGACTATGGACATAACATTGACTGGAAAAACTCAAAAGTAATTACGTCTTGTAACAATATTATAGAAAGAAACATTATTGAATCCTGTTATATTAAATGGTATTTTGAAAATAATATGAATTTGAGTTTGGGTTTATACAAACTGGATAATTTTATTATTAACAAGGTTGTTTGTGATAATTTGTAATTTAGTTGTACTGAGCTTATTCACTTGGGACCTTTCCGAATCCCCTCTTTCTTCTTATGTATATACTACCACTTTTTGTATCACTACTTTGTACCCTTGAAGATGTCTTAAATAGACGAAAACGTTCGGTAACCGTATTTTTCATTTCCCAGTGGTTTCTGCAAAAATATGTATATGTATATGTATATATATGTGTATATATATATATATGTAGATGTATATGTATATGTATATATATATATATATATATATATATATATATATATATATATATATATATATATATATATATATATGCATGAAAAACCACTGGAAAAGAGAACGTCAATGAAGCAGAGTTTTTTGTATATTACATCAGTGCAAACTACATGGAAAGAAAGGATTATAAGTGTATATACATGCATACACAGAGGAATACGAGAATACGGGAAGGAAATAAGGTGAGACGCCGGTCCCGCTTTGGGACTCCCTGGAGTGACGTAGGGGACGAACTAAACATTAGGCTAGACCCCCATGGCTTATATAAATCGGATAATTCTAAATGTCAACAAATGCGTAAATCTTTAAGACTATAATAACTAAATATTGAGTGGCCTATTGTGACCTCAAGATGCCCGACCCCACCCCCTAGTCTCCATGGGGTCTAGCTTGATATTTAGTTTGTCCCCTACGTCACACCAGGGGGCCCCAAAGCGTAACCGGCGTCTCACCTTATTTCCTCTGTGTATATATACATACTCATACACACACACACACACACACACACACACACACACACACACACACACACACACACACACACACACACACACACACACACACACACACACACATATATATATATATATATATATATATATATAGATATATATATATATATATATATATTCTTCCAATACTTTTATCAATAAACTGTACTTTGCACTGAATATATGATATACGAAAGCGCTCTGCTTCGCTTAGTTTTTCTTTCCCAGTGGTTACTCTTGCATAATTGAACACGAGTTACCGGTGTTTCTTATTAGCAAATATGTATACATACATACATACATACATACATACATACATACATATATACATATATATATATATATATATATATATATTTACATGTGTATATATATGTATATATATATTTATGTTTATATATATATGTATATATATATA
>NC_134809.1:35824168-35834168 GCF_046742065.1 Oratosquilla oratoria | reverse complement strand
TCCCCCCCTTGCCCCTCTTCCCTTTCTCCCCCCATCTTCCTCCAGTTTTCCCCTACGGTAAACCACACCCGCCTACCCCCCCTCCCACCACCCACACCCACCCCCTTACTCCGTGACCTCTAAGGTCACATTATCCGACCACCTGACCCATGCGTATATATACCGTACATACCCAACTTGTCATTTTTTTTCTCACCTCCCTTTAAACGTAAGTATTCGCTTCCTTATTACTCTAATCTTTTGAATTTTATACTTAATTTTTGTACCTTGTCATCGTATCTGTATGCGTTTATATTGTATCACATATTTTACCAGTATTGTTCTTGTATATTTTAATTGTACATAATTGTCACCATTACTGTAATTATGTAATTTTTGTTATTTCAGCTTACTCTTGAAAATGTCTTCATCAAGACGAAACGTTAAGCTCAAATAATGAAAAAAAAATGGAAGAATACAGTGATCTAATGTCAATTCACTAGGTTAATGGCAAAACTCTAATCAGGAAAATCAAGAATACGAGGAAAAAATTGAATAACTATAACAATACTGTCGTTTTTAACTCCACATATATGTATATGTATATATATATATATATATATATATATATATATAGTGTTTGTGTGTGTGTGTGTAAATACATATGTATATATATATATATATATATAAAACATGTATTTTTCGGGGATTGCGTATAAGCTTTATTAGAATGAAACACGATATTTTATTTGACGCAGTTCATTTCAGTTATTTATGACGACCCTTTTACAAAGTGCGTTAGTAGTCATGATTTTGTTGGATCTACGCGTTTGCAGCATAAATTATTTTTGATAATGTATATTCTTTATATTTTATGAATTAAAATGGCTAAAAAATATCTCATAAATAGGGAACGTGCTGTTAATAATTCTCTTGGTTAGTCCAGGGAATGTTCATGCAGACGATTAACGAAAAACAAATATATAACTACACTAGATTGGAGGGCTGGATAGAGGATTGCAATCGTCTGTGAAACATGCGCCCTTTCAAATTAAACAAATCGTCTGACGGTAGTTAAACATATTTTGTTTTATACATTACCGAATTGTAAATGTTCATGCTTTGCTAGAATCGTACAAGTATTCCAAGGTGCATCCTTACGTAATGATACCGTTTACATACATACATACATACATATACCAAGGCTTTTTCCCCCTTACTAGGGAGGTAGCCAAAAAGGAAAAGGCATAAAATCATTCCCACCCATTCCATCCCTGAAAACACTCCACACCCCTCCACCCTCCCTCCCATCTTAGCACCTCCTAGATAACGGGTCATCCCTGCACCTTGTCCACTGCCCTGGGTCAGAAGCAGTGTCGCAAGACACAGCACATCCACAGCAAGGCCGCTTCATTAAATCGGCGACCCCCCTCTCCGTCCCCCCATATAAAGGAGAGGACGGGGAGAAATCCCTTCGGGCTGCGTCAAAATTTTGCTCACACACACTACCTCACCCCTCACCACCTCAAGCATCACAACATCTTCCATATACAACCATTCTCCATTCACCCCTGTCTTCTGTCCTCTCCCGTCCTTCCTCAACAGACATTCCCCTCTTCCCCAAAGCGAGAAAATATCATTAACCGCTTCGGTCGTGACTGTGTCATTAGCTCCTCAGCACATGATTCTTGTTGGTGAATAACATGAATCAAATCAACTGACGTTAGTCGGAACGAAGTCTATATTGTGCGTCATCGTTGCCAAAGGGTGAATCGAAATGCCCTTAATCCCTTCCCTTTGAAGGTCCTTCTCTAAGCTGAATAAAATCGTCGGGTGGTAATATGATATCTGGCCTAACCTCCCCCCCTAACCCCCCGACACACATACACATATCCCGCCCACCTTCATGTATCTGCCTGTTACCGATTTGAGGGAACTGAGTCTCTAGGCCCTTAGGGTGCTGGCCCGAGGCCCTCCAGCACCCCTTATGCCTTTCCTTTTCTTTTTAGGAATCTGCCCCTTGGGCTACAGGGAGAAGGATGCCTAGTCCCTCTCCCCGTCCCTTTCTTCTTGCCTCTTACGATCCAAGTGGGAAACTTGGTGGCAGTATTCTTTTCCCCCACCACAGGGAATTCCCCAATCACAGAAAGAGAATACTCAGAGAAATGGTACAGGACAGCAACAAGGGGTTGGGGGACAGCATAACGGAGGGACAGTCGTAGTATAAAAGTGTCATCATTTCTCTATGAACAGAATTTCTTCTATCATAGACAAAATGATGTGTGGCTCTGGTCCGTAGGGGCGCCCCATATAGACCCTAAAGTATCGACTGCATGCTACTTTGCCACAATAACAAGCAGCCAATACCGCAGCCTGTATAGTTCCTCTTTACAAGGGAAAAGGGGACAAGTGTGAATGTAGTAATTTCAGAGGGATTAGCCTGTTGAGTGTAGTAGGGAAGGCTTATGGGAGGATCTTAATTGAGAGGATTAGGAGAGGAACAGAAGGAGTAATTGGTGAGGAACAGTGTGGATTTAGGACGGGTAGAGGTTGTGTAGATCAGATCTTTGTCGTAAGACATATATGTGAGAAAGCTATAGGAAAGGGGAAGGATGTTTTTTGGGCTTTTATGGATCTGGAAAAAGGCTTATGATAGGGTAGACAGAAAGGCACTGTGGGAGGTTATGCAGATTTATGGGATAGGAGGAAAGCTTTTGGGAGCTGTCAAGAGTTTTTATGAGAGTAGTAGAGCATGTGTTAGGATTAGAAATGGAGAGAGTGAGTGGTTTGAAGTAAAGGTGGGACTTCGTCAAGGATGCGTTATGTCGCCCTGGCTGTTCAACTTATACATGGATGGGGTGGTGCGAGAGGTGAATGCTAGGGTAGTGAGTCAGGGATTGGAGATGGTTAAAGAAAATGGAGAAAAGTGGGAGGTGAGCCAGCTGTTGTTTGCGGACGACACTGCGCTTGTGGCAGGGTCAGAGGAGGGATTGAGGAAGCTGGTGGCAGAGTTTGGGAGAGTATGTGATAGAAGAAAGCTAAAGATAAATGTGGGTAAAAGTAAGGTGATGAGATGTACAAGGGGTGAAAGTGGCAGTAGACTGGAAGTGAACATTAAGGGAGAGCGACTGGAGGAAGTGGATAGTTTTAGATACTTGGGTGCAAGTGTAGCAGGAAAAGGTGGAGTGAAGGTGGAGGTAGAATGTAGATTGAGAGAAGCGAGTAAATGCCTTGGTGGTTTAAAGAGTGTAATGAGGAATAGACATTTGGGAATGGATGCGAAGAGGAGGCTGTATGAAGGAGTGATTGTGCCAACAGCACTGTATGGGGCAGAAACGTGGAACATAAGAGAAGAAGAGAGAAGGAGTTTGAATGTGTTTGAGATGAGGTGTCTGAGAAGTATGGTGGGGGTTACTAGGCTGGATAGAGTGAGAAATGAGGAGGTGAGGAGGAGAACAGGGGTGAAAAAGGATTTGGGAGATAGGGTTGATGAAAGAATATTAGGATGGTTTGGACACATGGAAAGAATGAGTGAAGAAAGACTAGTAAAAGAGGTAAGGAAAGCAGATGAGGGAGTGAACATGAGGGGACGTCCTAGGATAAGGTGGATGGATGGGGTGAAGGGGGCTTTGGGGAAGAGGGGAATGTCTGTTGAGGAAGGAAGGGAGAGGACGGAAGACAGAGGTGAGTGGAGAATGGTTGTATATGGATGATGTTGTGACTGCATGAGGAGGAATGGGCGGGGGGTGGGGGGTGGGGTAGTATGTGCGAGTAAATTTTGACGCAGCCCGAAGGGATTTCTCCCCGTCCTCGCCTTATATGCAAAGGGGGACGGAGAGGGGGGGTCGCCGATTAAATGAAGCGGCCTTGCTGTGGATGTACTGTGTCTTGCGACACTGCTTCTGACCCAGGGCGGTGGGTAGGGTGCAGGGATGACCCGTCATCCAGGAGGTGCTCAGATGAGAGGAAGGGTGGGAGGGGTGTGGAGTGTATTTAGGAATGAAATGGGTGGGAGTGTTTTTATGCCTTTCCCTTTTTGGCTACCTCCCTTGGAAGGGGGAAAAAGCCTTGGTATATGTATGTATGAGTCTCTTGGCAGGCAACGACGACATCACGCCTTTCGTCTCCCCTTTTTCTCCCTCTCCACCCTTCCCCTTTCTTGCCATCCTTCTCGACCCTCCTTCCTTTCTCTTATTCCACCCTCCATTCCCCCTCCCACCTCGACCCTGCTTACCTTGTTCCTCGATCTTTTACCTCAAATCTCCTTCCCCTCCACCTCCATTTTTGTCGTCCTCACTGTCCTACTAACTCCAAAGACGGTGCAGAACAGTTCGGCCCAGGGCATCAAAGAGCGTTGTCATTTGTAGCAGATGTCCTCGTAGCCTCTCTTTTTACAAAAAAGTATGCCTTGTGTTTGCTGGTTGTGCCAAAAGAAGAATTGGACAGCGGGGAAGTAGTAAGGAAAGAAGAAGGAGAAAAAGAAGAAAAGAAAAAGGAGAAAAGGAAAAGCGTGGAGCTTGAAAACTATTCAAGAAGAAACAAAATATAGAAAAAGGATTAGGAATAAGAAAAAATGAAAAAAGAAAAAAGAACAAGTGGAAGGAAAGATGAAGAAGGAAATAGTGGAAGAAGTCGAAGACGGGGTTGAAGTAGAGGAGGATGAAAAGAAGAGAAAAATAAAAGTAAGAACAGGTAGCATCAGCGTGAGAAGGAGGAGAATAAGGAGAAGAATAAGGAGGAGGAAAAGAAGAAGAAAGAAATAAAGAAGTAGAAGAAGAAAAAAAATAGAAGAAAAAAGAAAGAAGTAGAAGAAAAAAGAAAGGAGAAGCAGAAGATGAAGAAGAAAAAAGAAAAGAAAAAGAAAAAGTAGTAGTAGTGGTAATAGAAGAAGAAGAAGAAGAAAAATAAGAAGAAGAAGACGAAGAAGAAGAAGAAGAAGAAGAAGAAGAAGAAGAAGAAGAAGAAGAAGAAGAAAAAGAAGAAGAAGAAGAAGAAGAAAAAAAAAATAGAAGAAAAAGAAGAAGAAAAAAGAAAGGAGAAGCAGAAGATGAAGAAGAAAAAAGAAAAGAAAAAGAAAAAGTAGTAGTAGTTGTAATAGAAGAAGAAGAAGAAGAAGAAGAAGAAGAAGAAGAAGAAGAAGAAGAAGAAGAAGAAGAAGAAGAAGAAGAAAAAGAAGAAGAAAAAGAAAACGAAAGAAGAAGAATGAAAGGAAGAAGAAGAAGAAGAAGGATAAGAAGTAGAAGAAAACGAAAAAGAAGAGGAAGGAGAGGAAGAAGAAGAAAGAAGGAAAGAAGAAGAAGGAGGAGGAGGAGGAGGAGAAATAGAAGAAAACGAAGAAGACGAAGGAGAAGAAGAAGAAAAAGAAGAAGAAAAAGAAGAAGAAGAAAACATCAAAGAAGAAGATGAAATAGAATAAACAGAGGAGGATGAGAATGAAGACACGTAACAAGACGAGGAGGAATACAGTGGGAGTGGAAGATCATTATTCGGGAGTTAACTTTCGATTTGGATTCCGTTTCCGCCTTCCACCCGTTTCTTCGCCACTTCCTCTGCTTTCCTTGTCTGACTTTCTTTCTGTCCATTTGTGTTTGTCTGTATGTCTCTCTGTTAGTCTGTCTGTCTATACATTTTGACCTGTGTGACTGTCTATCAGTCTTCGACTGTCTGTCTAGCTTCCTATCTGCTTGCTTTTCTGTCTATTCTACTGTCTCTGTTCATCTGTCTATCCATATGTTTGTTTCTCTGATTTTCTGATGGCTGTCTATATTTCTGTCTAATTGTCTGTCTTGTTGTATATCTGTAACTATCCCGATGTGAGTATTTCTGTTCATATGTCTGTTTGCCTGTCTGTACTTTTGTCTATCGTGCTGCCTATATACCTGTCTTTCTGTTCTCCTATTTCTGTCTGTCTGTCTATCTGTCTGTATGTAGGTTTGTCTGTCTGTCTGTCTGTCTGGTTGTCTGTCTGTCTGTCTGTCTGTTTGTCTGTCTGTCTCTGTTAATTTGTCTGTCTGTCAGTCTGTCTCTGTTCATTTATCTGTCTGTCTGCCCATCTTTCTGCCTGTCTGTCTGTCTGTCTGTCTCTGTATGCCTGTTTGTCTCTGTCTGTCTGCCCTTGTTGCGCCTGACTATTTTCTGTGTGACCTCCGAGTCTTCTGCAACAATCGCTCTTCGTCGCTGTTCAGCGGTAGTGACGGTGAATCGGAGGAACGAAAAGCGATGGAGGAGGAGGAGGAGGAGGAAGAGGAGGTAAAAGAGATTAACGAGAAGAGAAAAAATGAGAAGATAAAAAAAAAAAAAAAAAAAATAATAATAATAATAATAATAATAATAATAATAATAATAATAATAATAAATTAAGAAAGACGAGAAAAAAGACCGAGATAATGAAGAGGAGGACGAAGAAAGGGACGAAAGAAAAGGAAAAATAAAAATAGAAAAAAGAGAAAAAGAGAAAATGATGGTGAAAGAAAACAAGGGGAGTGGGGAGGGAGGGAGGCAAATTGGAGCGAGGTCAATCTGATGGAGTAACATGGAAAGATAGTCGTATACACTGTTATATATTTGATCATAAATTGTTGTTTTATTTATTTTTGCACATACAGGGAAGGAGGTATGAAGAATGGCTTGCGACGTAATTGAATTCTATGCAAGTTTGGGGTTATACAATCCGTTAGTCATTCTTTTTGTATATATAAATTTTTCTTTTTACCTAAAACCTTTCCTATTGTATGAAGTCTGGTTTGGTTTAATCTCATCTCTATGTTGACACAATAGATATTTTATTCTGGTGAGCGACACGCGATTTCGATCAGTTTAGGGAAAATCTCTGAGAGGCTTTCGACAGACTCCTTCACTACAGTTTAGAACTTTTACGGAATTTATTCTGGCAGACTTCAATCGATTTTATTCTGTTGTCATGTTTGAAGTAAAATTGGGTGAGGGGGCTTGATCGATCGAGACCTCGTTTTGTCCCTCAAGTCTGCACCCAACCCACCATCCTTCGGCGAATGAAGTCGCCTGAGACAGTGAGACCAAAGAAAAGCGTCAGCAAATTACGTCACCGGAGTGAACGCGACCTTGTGCCGCTACGATTCAAGAGGCCAGGTTAGTCATTAGGCAAAAATAACAAATAAATGAACGATGAATATATATAAATCAATTAAGGAAGTTAAGATAAAAAAAAAAAAATCACAAGTAAAATGGCTTCAAAAGTCCGATTTTTTTTTTTTTTTGGGGGGGGGAGATTTTTCTATATCCCATATTTTAGTACTTTAGCACTGCAGTTGATTTCATGATTTCTTTTAGTTTAGGGCCAGATTCCGTTCATGCTGGTCTACGCCCTCCCCACTCTCCCCTCCCCTCCCCTCTTCAACCCCTTCCCCCCCTCCTGTGCTTTTCCCTCGGATGAAGTGAATAAAATAGTTTAGCGTTTAAAACACCAAAAGCTATAAAGGTGATCATCATGTTGGAGGGTTATTATCATCGCTGAAAGAAAAATAACATCAACAATATACAGGGAAGAAATTGTCATTTAGGAATGAGGAAGAAGAGTGGAAGGCTGAGTGAGGGGAGAAAACGGTAGATAATGACGACATATGGGAGTAAATCTGTAAATGAGGAAGAGAAGGAAGTGCGAGAATGAAGAAAATAAGAGGAGATTGCGAGGGAATGGGTAAATTTCAGGAGAGAAAGTGAAAGCATGGATGTACTGATGGATGATAAAGCAAAAGGAGGGTAGGGTAAGAAAGGGGCAATAATCAAATAAGTGATTCATTAGCAGGAGAAAGGGAATGAAAAAAAGAGGATGTGGAGGTGGAATTGGAGGATGAGTTGGAGGATGAAAAGAGGTCGGAGGGAGAGGTGAAAGAAGAAGAGGAGGAGGAGGAGAAGGAAGAGGAAGGAAGGGGAGGAGACCAACAAGCCTACGGGTGATGTAGGGTTTGTAACTATCATAAAATGGCGAAGAAGGTTTCAGAGATCTTTCGACGGAGACGCCTCCGGAGTTGAATGAGACCATCTTCGCGCGCCTCTCGGTGATTGCCTTGGATCGAAATGGCGACCAGAGGGATCCAGAGCCCCTCTTATTCGGGAACATTTGAAATCGATCGCAGTAAAAGTAACTTCGGTCTTATTTTGGGAGATAGAGTATCCCCTGCAACCCGTTGGAGCGCCTCTGAAGAAATGATAAAGTCTAAAATGATTTACAAGATTTGTAGAAAAAAAGAGTTTTGAAAGAATTCAAAATTTACACCAACGTAAGGTCATCATGGTTTGTATGCCATACAAGATCCGATCAAATTCTCTCCGTTCGTTGTAAAATTGTGATTCGGGCATGCACGTGTCCTCCAGAAGTACGAGACTTATGTAAAGTGTGTCCTTCTCTACGTTGCATCCGGTGATGTGTTGTACGGGTCAGTACCACCGGTATTTCCTGCCAGCTTCTGTTGGCCTAGAATTGCTTGTTACAATAATATTTATGCATTGTATAGAATCTCTAATTTCAACTCAGCAACTAACAGGGTGCTGAAGGAATTTAATACCTAGTCGTTCCTGTCGTTTATGTGCTGTTTTCATATGTTTTATGTGAGATTAATCGATATTCTACTAATAGCTTGTGATAATTCCGTTTTAGCCTCTTATTCACGATACCTCAGTTCTTATAGGAGGGAGGAAAACGCCCATTACAAAATAGATACATGTTTTATTAGGTAAAAAAAAAAAAAAAAAATGAGTTGTTTTATTGGAAAGTAGTTAATGATAGTTCAAAAGTTTAAAAGGGGCGTTGAGCAAGAGGAGTGTGTGTGATGAGGAAGGGAGAAGACAGGGGTGAGTGGAGAATGGCTGTCTATGGGTGACACTGTGATATATGGAAGGGAGTGGGTGGGGAATAGTGGGGTTAGGGAGTGATTAAGTGTGAATGATATTTTGACGCAGCCCGAAGGGATTTCTTCGCGTCTTCACTGTTACTGCATGAGGGGATGGAGAAGGGGGTCGCCGATTAAATGAAGCGGCCTTGCTGTGGATGTGCTGCGCCTTGCTGCATTGTTTCTAACACAAGCCGATGGGCGAGATGGAGGGATGAGTCTTCATCCAGGGGTAGCCAAGATGGGATGGAGGGAAAGAGGGATGGTGGATGGGGGTGGAATGGGTGAGAATAAAATGGGTAGAGTGGATTTATGCCTTTAGACTTTGGCTACCTTCTTTGTAAGGGGAAAAAAGCCCTTGGTATATGTATGTATGTATGTATGTAGTTGATGATAATAATTTATATGCGACGACAGGATTTCTGTATAAAAAATGAATTAGAATTTCTGAACTGAATTGATCGAGCTAACATTAAAAGTATGCATACAAAATGACTGATAGGTTGGAAATTACGTCAACAGAGATCATTTAGGTACGAGTTTGTGTGCCTCATAGATTTTGAATAACAGTGGGAAAATTGGAAAAAAGTATTTTGATTTTGAATGAAGTGGACCATATAATTCATATAAGAGAGGTGAAGGGATATCTTCAGAACCTACTACATTAGTAATTCCTTAATGGGCCAGTTGCGACAGTGTTAAGATAGAAAGAGAATGAGAGAGAGAGAGAGAGAGAGAGAGAGAGAGAGAGAGAGAGAGAGAGAGAGAAGATAAATGAAATTAGGTGAGACCTTGCACATGAGGAAACCCGTAATGTGTTCGGTCAGACATGGCAAGTAGAGGTGGTGACCCTTAACGGGGTCAGGTGGATTCCGCCCATGAATGGATTTGACACCGCATGAGAAATTAATCGTGACTGGAATATGGATTTGAAATCCGGTGCATTTATGGCGGGAAGATGCAAATTGGGGCCACGGGTGTAATTGCTAGAGAGATTAATGAAACTATTAAAATGGGCAGTCACGACACTTCGATTTGAATAATGGCAAGTGTATGTTGACCTATAGAAGCGTGTGATTAGAGTATACTGTAGTTACTTCGTTTGAATTGCAGTGGTGTTACGGACTTCCGCTGTCCCCTTAATTATGATATTG
>NC_134809.1:35811668-35816668 GCF_046742065.1 Oratosquilla oratoria | reverse complement strand
TAGTATCCCAGCAAAACAGCTACAGAACAGCTGCTAAGTTCTCCTCCTCCTCCCCTAACCTCCCCTCTTTTCCCCAATACTCTTCTTATCTTTGCCTCTCACTTCCTCCTCTTCATCCTCCTTCTTCTCCTCCTCATCTCACTCCCACCTGGCAGCTGCAGATGAGCTATGCACGGAAATGATCATTTAAACATTTTGCAATGTAAGTCCGAAATATTGAATGATTTTTGAATGTGGATCGCCTCGAATTTCTGCGGTTTATTCATCTAATTGCAATTTGTATAGATGATCTTCAATTGCCTGTCGTGTTTGATTTTCTATTCAGGTAGAGATGAATTCCGCGTTTCTGCTTTGCAGATACTCTTCTTAACACCCGAACGTGACCCAAGAGTTGGTGAAACTATGCGAATACATATTTTGTTATTGATCACTGATATAAATTTCAGATATCTTAAATTTCTTATAACAAAATAGTGTGTTGGTAAACCATATTACGCTCACCTGACAAAACTGAAAGAAATAGTTGCATTGCATTTTACCTCAGATTTAGACATCTGCAACAATACGTTCATTCCCTTCAACACCGTGCCATATTTCTCCCATTAGTGCCCAGAGGTCTCCTTCAGCTGGACAGAATTGTTTAGTGTGAGAATAAGAACAACAGACTTCAAGCATCTGGTAAAAAAAAAAATAATAATAAAAAAATAAAATAAAATGAAATAAAAAAAATAAGCCGATGATACAGTCGTTGGAACCTTCGCTTAAGAGTCTCCTGGTAGCAAATTTTTAGGTAGCGATGGAGTCAATAGCCTCCAAGGGCACCTCTGCCTATATATTGAGACATTCACTCACTTATTAGCTCTAGCACTCTCTTCCCTCTCCTTTTTTCATGAAATTTTTTTCCATAGTAGTGTTCTGAGACTCTTCTGCTGCCAGAGGCATCATTGTGAAAGAGAAGCGCCACGTACATGGGAGTGATACTTCACCCCCCCTTAAAAAAAAAAAAAAAAAAAAAAAAAAAAAAATCACCCCACCTCCCCTCTCTCCCTCCCCTCCACCGCACATGTTCTTCCTCCACTAATACACACGTACGTCATCATCAGCGGCTGTGTTTCTTTCCTTCCACACTTGCGAATCAATCCTTCCTTTGATAGCGCTTCTTCGGGGCAGGAAAAGTCACATATTTAAGACAACAGACATTTTTAGATTGGTTATCATATTAATTAATGTGAACCTTTATATTGTTTTCCCTGTGGGTCGTCCCTTGTAGTTTGCCGCTCTTGGTATCAAATTCCACATCTCCATCAGCTCTTCCCCTCTTTCATCATATTTCTATTTACCCCAACCTTTCTCTGATTATTAATCTTCGCGTTTTTTTTTTCTTCTCTTCGTCTCCGTGTCTTCATTAATTTCTTCACATCCCACTTGCTCTCCTTCTTCGTCCAGTCCTCTTTCTTCCATCTTTTCCTCGTTCTCCATCTCCTCGTTCTCCTCCTTTTCTATTTCCCATCCCAAACTCTTCCTCATCCTTCTTCTCCTTTTCATCCTCATCCTCATCCTCTTCCTCTTCTTTCTCCTCTTCCTCCTCTTCCTTCTCTTCATCCTCCTCCTCCTTTTCCTTCTCCTCCTTCTCCTCCTCCCTCCTCCTTCTTCCACTCTTTCTCTTCAAGTTCCTCCTCCTAATCTTTCCTTCTCCTCTCTCTCCCCCTCCTCATTCCTCTTTGCTTTCTTTTCTTTTTTGTATTTTTTTTACCCTAAATGTAACCTGACTAAATATCATACATGGAAAACCACATCAAAACATACAAGCAAACAAACATACATCCGCACGCCCCTAGACTCTCCAAAGCCTGATATAGCTAAGAGGCCAGACAATATTTATTCCAACACACACATTATACTCCGTACCTAAGTGAATACAGACACAAATTAAACCACAGTAAACAACTACATAACAGAAACACTAATAAACTCTACCATGTACAAATGTCTAACCTCCCTGTTATCAAAATCTAATGTTGATAATTGTTAGACTGTCAACCCCTCAGCAGACAGCTGAGTCAGCATTTCTATTGATATAAAAACCAGAACCGAGCGAGGGGGCGTCCAGTCAATAGGTGAACGTAGACCCACTAGGATCTACGAAGTGTATTTTATCATAGCAATATACGCCCAGAAGCAAAGTGAAGTGTTTAACTAACCACTAACATTTACAGTGATATCAGAGACGAGTTCTATGAAATACACACACCACCTGATTCACCAAGACCTCAAGCTTGTTTCTTTTCATTCGCACTTTTTGTTCTCTTTTCTGCTCTCTTCTTCCATTTCTCCCTCCTCTTCCTCCTCATCGTCATCATCCTTCTGTCTCTCCTCCATCCACCTTCCTCTTTCTTCCTCCATTCCTCCTCCTCATTTTGTCTCTCCTCCATCCACCTTCCTCTTTCTTCCTCCATTCCTCCTCATGATCATCCCTTTGTCTCTCCTTCATCCACCTTCCTCTTTCATCCTCCATTCCTCCTAGTTCTGTGTTTCTTTTCTACTTTGTAATACTTTTTCCTTAATCTGGTTTGTTTCTTATTATCCGTACATTTAATTTTTTTTTTGTACCCTATTTCCAACCTCTCCCTCATTATCTTGCTCGTCTTCCTCCTCTTCCTCTTCCTCTTCCTCCTCATATTACCTCTCCTTCTATCTCTCCCACTTGTCCTCCTCCTTCTCTTTCTTCTTCTCCTCCTGTGCTATTTCTCTCCATTTTCTCCTCCTTCTCCTTCTACTTCTCCTCCTGTTCCTCCTTCTTCTTTTCCTTCTCTTCCTGTGCCTCCCATAGTCGCACACATACTAAGGCGCACACACGCACACGCACATGCAACCTATTTGGAGTATTCTTACTCTTATGGCCAATTTCCAGACTTTCCATCAAAGTCTAATGAACTGGAAATTCTTATGAAGCTTGGTAGGCATATCTTCAGCTGATGATTCTGCTGGAATGAGGAGTCTGGCTTTCAGGAAAACGGGGAGGAGGAAGAGGAGAAGGAGGAGGAGGAGGAGGAGGAGGAGGAGGAGGAGGAAGAAGAGGTGTTAGGAATAGGAAAAAGAGGAGGGATGGATAGGGGAGGAGGAGGAGAGCAAAAACGAGAAGGAATAGTGGAAAAGGAAAAAAAATATTAGAAAATTGAAGGAGGAGAAGAAGTAGGAGTATGAAGGAGAAGGAGGAATAGGAGCGTGAGTTTGGAGATGGAATGAGGGAATAAATTTGGAAGATAAGGAATATGGAAGGAAGAAAAAGGGGAGGAGCAGAAAGAGTGAGATCAAGAATTTGGAGGAAAAGAAAGATTAAGAAGAGGTTTACGGATGAGGGAAAGAAAGAACAAGAAAAGTAAAAGTAGGATAGAAATAGAAGGAGGAGGAGGAGGACGCGGTGAAGCAAGAGGAGGAAGAGAATATATAGGGAGACAGGTAGTAGATAAAGATATATTAAAAATAATAAAGTGGTGCAATATTAGAAGGGTCATGTAGAGAAGAAAAGAACACTTAGATCAAATAAATGTAAATAGGGCAGAAGAGAGGGTAGACAATGAGATATAAAGAAGTATCAATTCAATGATGAATTATTTCCCGAATGACGAGTATCGTGTGGAAGAATGTTGGGGGAAAAGTTATGGGAATATTTGAAGGCGGGGTCGGGGAAAGAAGAGGAAGAGCAGATAGAGGGAGGGAGGATGAGTATGAGGAAGAGGACGAGGGAGAAAAAAGGAGGAGGAAAGGAGGAGTATGATTAATAAGAAGGCTGGAAGGAAGAAAAAAGGGGGAGGATAGGAAATAGGAAGAGAATTAGATGTAATGGAAGAAGGAAAAGGTGGAAGAAGGGAAGACTAGGAGAAGGAGGAGTATGGGAAGAAGAAAACGATCTGGAAAAGGAGGAGGAAGAGTCATGTGTTGTGTATTGCAGGAATTGGAAAGGAGGACCATTTGATGGAAGGGAGAATGAGTTGGAGTAATAAACAATGGAAGAAGTCAGGGGAAGAAAAGTTGAGGATAAAAAAAAAGGAGGGGAGGAGGAAGAAATAGAATGGAGAGGAAGAAGAGGAAGTCAGCCACTGCGTGCTGCTGGAGGGTGGAAAGTTAGGTAAGAGACATGGAAGAGAAGGAAGAAGAGGTGAAGAGTAAGAGGAGGAAGAATAGGAAGAGGAGGAGGAGGAGGAGGAGGAGGAGGAGAAGGAGGAGGAGGAGGAGGAGGAGTAAGAGTAGGAGTTAAGAAGATCGACCAAGGCAGACCCTCAGTAAACGCAGGTAGCGAGGCTAACAACAGGAGTTTGAATTGACAAGGGTGAGGAGAACAATAATGATAATGAAAATGAGGTAAGATAAGATGAAATGAAGCTGTAAATAAATCAACATTCTAGGAGGGGAAAGGGAGGGGGGAAGGGGTGGTGAGTAGAGAGGAGAGTGATTATAAGTAAAAGGATTGAGAATTGAAGAATTAAAAGATAAAAGGTATTCGAAGATAATATTACGTCGAACAAAGGATAAGGAAGAGAATTAGAGGGGGGGGGTTAAAAGGTGCCAGTAGTTGTTGTTGTTGCAGTTGCAGTAATTATTGTGGGGAGCAGCAGAAGGAACAGCGCTAGCAGGATAGCATTAACAATAACAGTAACAACAATATAATTTGCAACGAAATTGGCAGTAGAAACAATACCGGCATTAGCAGCAGCACCAGCAAAGGAACATCTACAGCATTACCAAGAGAATCAACATCATCAAAAACAAGGTTATGCACATAGGTGAAAATAACAGTAAGTACGATTACAAGTTATTTGGAAATTCGTTAACAGAAGTGGATAGTGAAAAGGATCTCGGCGTAATTATCAGTAACGATCTCAAAGCATCTAAACAGTGTATTTCAGCCTCTGAGAAAGCAAATAAGGTTCTAGGACTCATTGTGCGATCTTTTGACTTCAAAAGTCCATCTGTCATTAACAAACTACAGTATATAAATC
>NC_134809.1:35806668-35809168 GCF_046742065.1 Oratosquilla oratoria | reverse complement strand
GCAGCTAACGAAGAAAGAAACTCCTGACGGCCTTCACGAGAGGAAGTGTGTAATGAGAGTCTCGCTGAGGCGCCCTCAATGAAGAGGGTGCTGCAGGGAGTTGAAAGGGGGTTCGCCCTTGAGGGAGAAGGTCCACCAACATCTCCGTCATCCTCCCCCCCAGCTCACCCCCCCACCCCCGGCCCCCCAACCCAGGCCCCCGGCAGCACCCACTTAACCTCAACGCGTCGGAACCTCATCGCGTTAAAGAACTTTGTTGGTCGAATCTATCCACTAAATGAAATGACTTGGCGGCAGACAAAATAAAAGTCATAAGAGACGAGCGAGATAGAGGTTTAATCAAGATAGTCTTTAATCATTAGGCTTCCTAATGGTTTCTCCTACAGCTAAATAAGATCGCCTAACAGCAGACAATACAAATCGAGTGAAGCACTATGTTGGTCATTTGACGTGTACAGGTTTTCCTTGAAATGTATAAAATCACCCGACGATAACTAAGTAAACATAAAAGTCAAATCTTCCTTACCTTTCTCACCGTCTTCCGGATTGAATGCCAAGCATTTATCAGTTATCTTGCCAGATGAAACCTTTCCATTGTTCTCGGTCCTCCCACAAATTCTGTTCTTCAGTCTTTTCCACACTTCCTCCTCTTGCCTCCACAGTGGACTTTCTACCGTCCCTCCACCTATTTATTGGTCTTTCCACTCTTTTTCGTCCTTTAGGTATCCATTCATAGAACTCATGTTATTACCCCAAACTAATTCTTTTTTTCTTGTTGAGTTGTCATTCTACACTATCTGTTTTCGTATGAACCTTGATTAGTTTAGGAGACATCCCATATTCTGGTTTATTTAGTATTTCCCAAAGTATTGATTGTGGTACCAGGGTAGAAGTCCTTTTCTAGATCGATAAATGTCAAACATGCTCTTTTACTACACCCCCAACTTTTTCTTCGTATAATATCTTGAGGGCAAATATCAAATCGATGGTAGATCTACCGGATCGAAAATCACACTGCCACTCGCTTAATTTGTCCTCTATTCCATTCCTCATCCTTTTTTCTGAAGTTCTCTCATACACTATCGCGATCTCACTCAGATGGTTTAGTACAGAAATCAAATAGACTTTCGTCTGTCAGGTTTCTGTCCCCAACACCAAAAACCCCAATTACATTCTCCAGACCTCTATGACCCCTACCAGTGTATCCATTTAGATCTCCTTGTACCATGATTTTGTCTTCGTACAATACTATATTTTTTACGTTTTACACTTCTTGAAAAAATGTTCTCTCTCTTCAGAGGGTCTTCCTTGTTTCGGGGCATAGATATGTATAAAATTTACATTTGCATTTTTTTTTCTTAAAAAAGACATAATTCTTTAATTCTTCTGTTCTATATTAGTAACTAATTGTGATACCTCTTCAGACATCACTACGCCCACTCTATGTGTGTTCTTTCCTTCGCTATATATTAGTTGGTAGTTGCCGTATAGCAATTGTGTACCATTCCCTGCTAATCTAGTCTCACACAGGGAGAATATGTCTATGTTTCTCTTCTGGATTATAAAGATTAGTTCCTCTTTTTTTCCTCTTACTGTTCCTACATTGAAAGTAGCAGCTTTCAGTCTTCTGAGGAAAGACTTAAGGTTCTTGGGCAAGAGGTAATTTTTACAACTACGGCTTGCTAGGCCTGTCGCGCTAACCTTCCCTTTTATCCGGGCTTGGGACCGGCATGGGAGTATAGGTGTTAGGCCTCCATATTAGAGTCAAATACCAACGTCAAAAGATTAATCGAGTTGTGTCTATCCTTTGGCGTCTGTAGAGGCTTCCCTCGACTGAGCAAAGCCGTATGAAGGCAGTTAGAATATTACAAACTTTATTTATAAAGGAGCCTTGCTGATGGAGAAATCAGAAGGGTACTAGTCTCGCATTTGTTTACTTGTGGGTTCGAATTCCACAGCTCTCTCCGATGCCCAGCAGATGACGGTTTCAGCTGCAGCCAGACGACTCATGGACTCCTTGCTCGGAGATTCTTCTGAGATGAATAACATTCGATAGTTAGTGTTTACCTTGTCAAGGCTAGATAGAAAATCATGTTACTAGCTAGAATAGAATTCTTAAGCGTACCAATTTCATCCGGATTAGCAGTAAAGGGTTGAGGGCTTTCGTTAGGATTTATATAAAAAAAAAATCACACTATTCCCATGTACGTACTCCGGTATTGAGAGAATTCCAGCAATCTTGGAGGCTAAAAAAAAAAAATAATAATACTGACAAAATTATAGCAACTACATGATAATCGTATCCTTCATATGAACATTCATAATGCTGGCGTCATAACAAATTCTTCGAGAAAATGAAGGAAACACAGTCGAAGTTCGCCCAGACACTCTCTGAATGAAGTCAACGGTCGCCTTGAGGCTGAGAGAGCTCTTGTACTCTAGTGACTTCGGAAGACCCAAACCTCACTTCCACCAACCCCAGCAACACCCATCAGTAGCC
>NC_134809.1:35796668-35799168 GCF_046742065.1 Oratosquilla oratoria | reverse complement strand
GTTCCAGGTTGGTAGTACTAGTTTAGACAATCTTTGTTCGTATGTCAGTTTTGAAAGTGTTGGTGCCATCTTTGTCGTTGCTTTTTGGATTTTTTTTCTAATTACTTTGTATATTTTTTGTTCTGCTGGGTGTCCATAATGTCGCAGCGTACTCCAATCTTGGTCTTACGAGTCTGCCCAATATCTATTTTACCTTTACTTCATCCAAGTAATTAAAAGCTACCTTCATTGGTCTTAGTAAGTTGTAGGTTTCTACGACTATTTTGCTTATATGCTTGTCTGGTGACATGTCTTTATTGATAATTACTATTGTTAGGTCCTTTACGGAGCTAACTGTTTTACTTCCTTTGTACCAATTTTATATTGTCCTGATATTCTTTTTTTTACTTTTTCCAAACTCCATTATACTACATTTCTTGATGTTGAAGTCCACTTCCTACTTTTGGCTTCATTCCCAGACTTTGTCCAGGTCTCTTTGTAATGATTCACAATCTTTTTCTATACAGTACTTTCTTCAGTAGTTTTGCATCATCTGCAAAGAAGTTCATACAACATTCTACACCTTCATACATGTGTGTGTGTGTGTGTGTGTGTGTGTGTGTGTGTGTGCATATGTGTATGTGTGCATGTGCATGTTTATATGTGTTTAAATTCTGTGTGCAATATAGATATGGCATCAGAGTGTATGTCTACTTTTTCGGCGTTTGTACATTTGGACTGGAAACACGGGATAATGATCGTGGACTTAGGTGTTTAATTGGCTTTGTTTCCATTGGAGACCTAGTGGGCAAAACATTAATTCATTTTCCCCGCACAACAAGCGACATCGTTTAATCATATAGGTCGAGAGTGATACGGTTCTTACATGGAATCGCCCCATCATCGCATACAAATGCTTCAGTTCATCAGCATACGTAAGAGGGTTTTAATTGGCCCATCCTGCTCTGCATGTTTATGATTCAGTTTTGGAAAGGGGAGAAACTGTTGTTGGGTTCGGGATTTAGTCTCTGTTCCCTTTGGTAAAGGATTGGTTTGTGAACCTGAGATGCCGAGGATTTTTTTTTTCGTAAAAAGAAACAAAAAGTATCTGTCATTGGATATTAATTAGCTAGAATCAGTACAGAGGAGAATGACTATGGGCTCGGAAATTTAACTTACGATCACAGGCTTAGGCACCTTAATTTACATTCGCTGGAATGACGAATACAACGGCGAGCCACAAAACTGATTCCAAATATCAGAAACAAATTATATGAAAGTCGACTAAAACATGAATCTATTTTCCTTAAAAAAGGGTAGAATCAGGGATGATTTAATATAGGTCTTTAAGATTGTAAAGGGAATTGACAACATCAAAAGTGACGAAATTTTCACCCTGAATACGAATCAGACAAGAAATAATGGTCATAAACTGTCAGGAAGTAGATTTGATTTGTAAGTTCATAGAAACAACTTCATGTATTAAATGAGTGGAATAAACTCCCTGGAAAGGCAGTGCTATGTATTACAGTTCAAAGTTTTAAGATTCATTTAG
Organism: Oratosquilla oratoria; assembly: GCF_046742065.1. Taxonomy (NCBI): domain Eukaryota; kingdom Metazoa; phylum Arthropoda; class Malacostraca; order Stomatopoda; family Squillidae; genus Oratosquilla; species Oratosquilla oratoria. The sequence continues at coordinate 35,797,634 of NC_134809.1, read as the reverse complement.
ATAACCACGTAATCAGTATGCTGTAATGCCTACCATTTATCTTATTTTATTCTATCTATTCATTATTATTTATTACGAGAGTAGTAAAGCCTGTGTTAGAATTAGAAGTGGAGAGAGTGAGTGGTTTGAAGCGAAGGTGGGGCTTCGCCAGGATTGTGTTATGTTGCCTTGGCTGTTCAATTTATACATGGATGGGGTGGTGCGAGAGGTAAATACAAAGGTAATGGGAGGGGATTGGAGACGGACAAAAGAAAATGAAGAAAAATGGGGGAGATGAGCCAGTTGTTGTTTGCTGACGACACTGCGCTTGTAACAGGATAAGAGGGATTAAGGAAGTTAGTGACGGAGTTTGGTAAGGTGTGCAAAAAAAGAAAGTTGAAGATAAATGTGGGTAAAAATAAGGTGATGAGATGTACAAGGGGAGAGTATAGCGGCAAATTGGAAGTTAGTATTAAGGGTGAGAGACTGGAGGAAGTGGATATCTTTAGATATTTGGGTGTTTTACCAAGGATAATGCAGACGAAGTCAATATTAAGACAATAGGGCAGGACTCACAATAATGGATTTAATTTGGGCAAATTTAGATTTAAGATTGAAATAGGCAGAAACTGGTTTACAAATAGAGTAGTCAAAGAAAAGAGTAGACTTAGTAACCCTGTAGTGAACGCTGAAACTATCGGTTGTTTTAAGAAAAATTTAGATGACTTATGGGTGGGGATGATGATGGTAATGGGAATGGAACCGCCTAATATAGGCCTTACGGACTCCTGATATCTCCTCCATTCTTACGTTCTTATGTTCTTATGGTCATCAGTCTCCAATCAATAATAAAGGCTGCCATGCCTCACAGTACAGGCAATGGCCAAATGTTGAAAAAACATAAGAAGAAAAAATTAATTCATCCAGTGGTTAGGCAGAACTGTCGCATTTGTGTTATAAATTCCGTGGGCTGATGCAAGACTATGG
>NC_134809.1:35771668-35791668 GCF_046742065.1 Oratosquilla oratoria | reverse complement strand
GCCATTCACTCCATCAAAACTCAATTTCTTCAACTCTACGCACGGCACGGTCGTTCACAGAATTACCCCCTTTCCTTCGATTGCATACAACTTTGTCCTTAAAACTTAACGTTCTTGGTCTAGCCTTCCTTAGTAAACAACACTATTAAAAGAAAAATTGTTAGAGTAAATGCAATGAAATTATGTTTTCTGTCATCTGTCACACCTTCAAAATTTCTAGATCATGTATTGACTTGCTGCAGAGGGGCTTATTCGCTCTTGTATGAAGTACGCTTTCCAGTTTGGGAAGACTCGTGTCACTCAGTAATCGTGAATAAGGTAGAGACCAAAGTATTTTGCCTTATCCACGCTTCTCCCTGTAGTTTTGTATTTTTGTCCATGGTTACTGTTCTTGAGAATATATTCATTAGCTGTGTGCCTTACCTCCTTACGAAACCAAGCAACACTAAATATTCTGATATTTCTCCCCCTTCTCTATGCAATTATTGTCAATAGGAGTTAACCAGGACGCTAAATCTATCTTTCCTTTACGCCTGTCTATGATTTTAACATTCAAAAAAGGAAATTCAAGACACTTTCCCTACACCGACACTTGAATTCAAATAGACGCATTCTTAGTTCTTTTCCTTTGTGGAGCGACATTTTGCGTGCATCAAAAAATATATACTTGTCATTTCTTGCAGCTGTTTGAAAAATGTAGATTAAAAACACGCCATCCGTTGCTTACAAACCCACCGCCACCCTCCTGTTACAGCAGGTCTTGCCCGCAGCCTCATGGATGACTCCGATACCGGCGTAGTCATAATGGCTGTCAACCATATCATCCCGAGATGAATCTCCTCCTCTTCCTCTTCCTACTCCTCCTACCCCTCCTCCTTCTTCTCCTCCACCTCTTCATCCTCCTCCTTCTTCTCCAGTCCCTGTTCCTCCTTTCTGTTTCGTTATTTCATTCCTTGCCATAGGTTCTCCACTCACTTCGTCTTCCATTGCTCTCTCCCTGTCCCTCTACTTTACCCTCCCCGTTCCCATCCATCCTCCTCCTTCTTCTCCTCCACCTCTTCCTCCTCCTCCTTCTTCTCCAGTCCCTGTTCCTCCTTTCTGTTTCGTTATTTCATTCCTTGCCATAGGTCCTCCACTCACTTCGTCTTCCATTACTCTCTCCCTGTCCCTCCACTTTACCCTCCCCGTTCCCATCCATCCTCCTCCTTCTTCTCCTCCACCTCTTCATCTTCCTCCTTCTTCTCCAGCCCCTGTTCCTCCTTTTTGTTTCGTTATTTCATTCCTTGCCATAGGTTCTCCACTCACTTCGTCTTCCATTGCTCTCTCCTTGTCCCTCCACTTTACCCTCCCCGTTCCCATCCATCCTCCTCCTTTTTCTCCTCCACCTCTTCATCCTCCTCCTTCTTCTCCAGCCCCTGTTCCTCCTTTTTTTTTCGTTATTTCATTCCTTGCCATAGGTTCTCCACTCACTTCGTCTTCCATTGCTCTCTCCCTGTCCCTCCACTTTACCCTCCCTGTTCCCATCCATTTTCCTCCTCCTTCTCCACCTCTTCATCCTCCTCCTTCTTCTCCAGTCCCTGTTCCTCGTTTCTGTTTCTTTATTTCATTCCTTGCCATAGGTTCTCCATTCACTTCGTCTTCCATTACTCTCTCCCTGTCCCTCCACTTTACCCTCCCCGTTCCCATCCATTTTCCTCCTTCTTCTCCTCCACCTCTTCATCCTCCTCCTTCTTCTCCTCCACCTCTTCATCCTCCTCCTTCTTCTCCTCCACCTCTTCATCCTCCTCCTTCTTCTCCAGCCCCTGTTCCTCCTTTCTGTTTCGTTATTTCATTCCTTGCCATAGGTTCTCCACTCACTTCGTCTTCCATTACTCTCTCCCTGTCCCTCCACTTTACCCTCCCCGTTCCCATCAATTTTCCTTCCTCCCCCCCGTCCCCCTTCTCTCTCCTCTTCACTTAGATCCTTGTTCTTATCAGCCAAGCCAATTTTGCTTCTCCATCTTCATTCTCGACTTCGGTTTATTATCTTTCGTTCTTCATCTTCGTCTTCCTCATCTCCAACTTGCTTAATAATCATGTGTTCCTCCTCTTCCTACCTTTCCTTCTCGTTCTCCTTGTTCTCCTCTTTTGCTAGCTTCTCATTTCTGTTTGCTCTTCTTCCGTCATCACTTTATTGTCATTCTCATCCTCCTCCTCCTCTTTATCCTCCTCCTCCTCCTCATCTCCTTTCTCCTCACTGCTTTCCTCCTTATTATTCTCTCTTCACCTTCATCCTTGCTTTACTTTTCGCTCTCTTCCTTATTCTTTCTCCTTCTTTTCCTTTTCCCCTTTCCTCTCTCCTCTTCTTCCCTTCCTCCTCCTGTATCTACCTCTCCTTCTTCCTTCAGCCTTTCCTCTTCCTGCTACTCTTTGTTCTCCTTCATCTTCTCTTTATACCCATTCTTCTTGACTCTCCTTATTCTCCTTCTCGTTGTACTCCTCTCTTCCCCCTGTATATCCTTCCCTTTATCTCCTAAACGCTCCTTCTTATATTTCTCCCCTTTTCTCTTTTCCTCCATCTCCTCTCTCACTCTTCTTTTCCTCCTCCTCCTCTCCCTTCTACTCCTCCATCTCCTTCTCCCACCTCCTCTCCCTTCTCCTCCTCTCTCTCCTTCTCCCACCTCCTCTCCCTCTTCTTTCTACTCCCTCTCCTTCTCCTGCCCCTTCTTCCTTCCCTTCCTCCTGATTTTCTTTCCCCTCCTCCGTCTCCTTTTCCTTTTATCCTCCTCCTCTTCTTCTTCCTCCTCCTCCTCCCTCTCCTTCTTCCGCCTCCTCCCCTTCTCTTCTTCCTACTTTTCTTCCCCACCTCTTCCTCCACCTCCTTCCTCTCCTCTTCCTCTCCCCCCTCCTCTTTCTCTCCTCCTCCTCCTTGTTCTCTTCCTCTTCATCTCCGCTCCTCCTCTTTCTCCTCCTCCTCCTTTTCCTTGTCCTCCTCCACCTCCCTCTCCTTCTCTCACTGATTCTCCCCCTCCTCCTTTTCCTCCTATTTACCCGATTCTTCTTCCTCATCCTTCTCCTGCTCCACCTCCCCCTCTTCCTTCTTTTTTTATATTTCTCCTTTTCCTTTGTTACTCCTCTCGCTTCTCCTTAATTTTCTTTTTCTTAGCCTCTTCTTCCTCTGTCTTGTCCTTGTCTTCTTTCTCTTCGACTTTCTTCTCCTCGGTCTCATTGTCTTCTTTTGATTTTTCTCCTTCCCCTCCTCTCCTCCTCTTTCCTCCTCTCACTTGAATTTATTATTTATATCATAATCGCGTTAATTTTCATCATCTCAGATAATTGTTTTGATTATATCTCCCATATATTCCCCTCCCTTCAACCTCGCCACGTCTGTTTCTCCCGTTTCTTCCTTTCCAGAGTATTCTTCTACAGTTTGTTTCTCTCATAGTCATTTTCTCTGCAATTCCTCTCTCGACCTGGAAGGACGCTCTATCATATCTCTCATCATCTGGGAACCGGCCCCCGTGGAGATTTAATTATATTTCGTCCTTCAGCGTTTAGCTTCTGTAGAGGAATACACTGTAATACAGTTGGAGATAATATAATGTAATATAGGGATACTTTTGATTAGATGTTCTCTCTCTCTCTCTCTCTCTCTCTCTCTCTCTCTCTCTCTCTCTCTCTCTCTCTCTCTCTCTCTCTCTCTCTCTCTCTCTCATATATATATATATATATATATATATATATATATATATATTTCTCTCTGTCTCTGTCTGTCTATCTCCCTCCCCTCCTCTCTCTCTGTCTCCATCCTCCCCCTCTCTCTCCCTTCCCCTCCCCTCTTTTCTCTCTTTCTAATTTTGTGTCTCAATTCTCTTTACGCCTCTCTCTTTTCCATCCTTCCCCTCTTTTCTTTTCTAACATTCTCACATCTTTCCCCTCTTTCCACCCCTCCTTTTCCTCCTCTTCCTCCTCCTCTCAAAGGAAGATACGCCTCTTTACACATTAGGATCGCATATACGAGAGGCTGGTTGTGTTCACGGCGGGAAAGAAACCATTGTGTACCTTCAGCGTTGATCCACTTAGTGATTTTTCTCTTTATTTTTAATGTATTTATTTACTTTATTATTGTTATTATTATCCTTATTATTATTATTATTATCATTATCATTATCATTATTATTATTACTATTATTATTATTATTATCATATCACGAGTATTATTATTGTTATTATTATTATTATTATCATTATCATTATCATTATTATCATTATTATTATTATTATTATTATCATTATTATTATTATTTATTTATTCATTTATTTATTTATTTATTTATCTATTTATTTATTTATTTATTTTTTTTTCTACGTGTTGGCTGCCTGGGCTGGCCACAAGCCACTTTAAGGTAATACTTGAGGACGTGTGGAAACATAGAGAAGGCTTCCGGGGCTGCCCTCAACCCCTTTTTTTTCCGTATGGTATATTTCTTCCAACCACAAGGCGAGTGTCTTGAGTTCCATGGCCACCAGGTGATTTTATTTCTCTCGTTGGTATCTCCCGAAGTGTTTAAAACAAACCTTAGTGTTTTCAGACTCACATTAAGGATAAGGCATATCTATGGCGTCACTGTTTCACTCTCTCCCCTTCCCCGGTCCATCTCCAAGGTAGCGCTGCAGAAACATTTGGGTGCTTGAATGTGCCGAACGACTATTGGAAGCCCAGCCAGCTATTAATAATACGACGGGAAGTGCCCCCTGACTCGAATATTGAATTAACTTGCGGTCCTTCTTTTCTTGTGCTCATATATATTTTTTCTCTGCTTCATTTATTCCTCTGTCTTTATTGTGGCTCTCATCATTCGTCTATTGTCTGTTTCCTATTTGTATGGTAATGTGTCGCGAGCAAGATGGGGAGTTGTTATTGTTCTTGGTCTGAGGTGATTTGCCGACATTCTTCCCGTGCAGAAATCACGTCCCAGCACAACATCGCTACTTTCCCTTCTCGTGTTTTCTCCCACCCTCTCTCTTCTCTCACTTACTTCGTTATCCTTTCCCCTTTTCATCCTCCCTTTCCTCATAAGTTATCAACGTCCTCAGTCTTTCCCCTAACCCCATTCTCCTCATCTCACGTCATTCTATTGAACTCATTTCTTCTATTCTTTCTTTTTATCTCGTTTCTCCCTGTTCTTTTTCCCTTCTCTCCATTTTTTCGTCTGTCTTCCTTTCCATTTCCTCCACCTAATTCTTCTGCTCACATCCTTCCCCTCATCTTTTCCCCTTTCCCATCGCATATCTGTTCCTTCTCGTCCTCTGCCTTCTTTCAGCAAACTTGCGTGCTTTCATTATGATATTGCGAAGATTTTTCTACAGGACAGTGAGAATTTTTCCTTTCCTCCTCCTCCTACTCCCTTGTATCTCATCTCCTTCCATCTCATCTTCTTCTTCATCCGTTATCTCCTTCTCCTCCTCCGTCACCTCCCTCTCATCTTCCTTCCTCTTCATATTCACTTTCTTCTCCTCTGTTTTATTTTTCTCTTTCCCTTTTTATTGCAGTCTTCCTCTTCCTCTTCTTCCTCCTCTTCTCCTTCCCCTCGACGCCTTCCAATTCCTCATACTCCTAATTTTCTTCCTTCCCTCCTTATGTCTTCCTAGTTCTCCCTTACATCTTTCCTTCCAAGTCCAACTCCTGCTCCCTCCGGGTGCAGCAATTATCAGCCGCCTGGCGAGGGCACTACCGGAGTCTTCCTGACGTCCTGAAAAAAAGAAAAAAAGAAAAGTTGGTCACAGCTTGCGCAGCTGTAATTACTTTGTTATATATATATATATATATATATATATATATATATATATATATATATATATATATATATATTACAAAGGATTACTATATATATATACATATATATATATATATATATATATATATATATATATATATATATATATATATATATATATGAATAATTCGCTAGTGGACAGCAACATCAATCATACAATCTCCATGACCGTTTCGAACCACAGCCTATAGACCCAAGAGAGTCCACAGCACCCGCCTTTGACCACTCGACCACAGACGATCTAAAAGTGTACGAACTCGTAATCTATCTGATTACCGAGATTGGGGAGGGTGCTAACTGACCCCCATATAAACCCCTTTTTACCATACACCTAATCGCACCAGTGGGAATGGTAAGGACTAGAACGAATCCCCCTCACGCTTCTCGTCACCGTAACTATGTGAATAATTCGCTAGTGGACAGCGACATCAATCATACAATCTCCATGACCGTCGCGCAGAGGATTCGAACCACTGCCTATAGACCCAAGAGAGTCCACAGCACCCGCCTTTGACCACTCGACCACATATGTGTGTGTGTGTTTGTGTGTATATATATATATATATATATATATATATGTGTGTATATATATACACATATATATATATATATACACACACACACACACACACACACAGATATATATATATATAGATATATATATATATATATATATGTACAACAATGAGTGGGTTCCAGTGACTAGAGATAAATACATATATGTGCATATATATGTATATATTCATGCATGGATGTATGCATATATGTATGTATGTATGTATGTATGTATGTATGTACGTATGTACGTATGTATGTATGTATGTATGTATGTATGTATGTATGTTTGTATGTATGTATGCATGTATGTATGTATGTATACATGTATGTATGTATGTATGTATAAACCCATTTGTATATAGTGGCATTACAAGAGAAGAAGATGAAGAAGAGGGAAGGAAAGGATGCGAAGAAAAGAGGAAAGGAGGGAGGGAAGGAGGGAAGGGAGGGTAGTAGGGCGACAGCATCTCCAAGTAATCACACGATGCATTAGAACGGGTCGTGATTTATTGTAGAAGTTCATCGTAAAAACATTCTTGGATTATTCAAATGTGGGTCTGTGCCTTTCCTTCCACCAAACGGTCCTGTCTTCCGCCATTACCTTCTTCTACTCCTACCCAGAGGTCTTTCTCGTTCTTTTTTATTTTCCAATTTCTCTCCCTCGTCTTTGGTCTTGTCGCAAGGACGTCTCCATCCATCCCCCTCCCAGATCAGCTTTTCCTCATGAATGTTCTTCTCCATCGTCCTTAATATCCTCATTTGTATCTCTATCTTTCTCCCTATTTCATCGTCCCTTTTTATTCTCTTGTGTCTATTTCGGTACATCTCACAGCACCTTTCCTCCACTTCTCGTTCTCCTTCCTTCCATTTTCCAAAATGCTTCCCATTATCCTTAATGTCCTTTATATGTTCCCTGTTATCATTCATAAGTAATTCCTTCTGTCATTTCACATTTCTCACCTCTTTCCTCTCCTTAAACATTCTTCCCTTCTTTCTATCGACCCCACTTCTCTCTCTCTTCGCCTCTGCCCCTAAGAACCCTTCTCGTATACAGACCACGCCCTTCATCGTCTTCGTCATGTTCCTCCTCCTTTTCCTCATGCCTCTAACGCTCTCTCTTCCTCCTACTCTCTTCTTCCTTTTCTCTTGTTTGTTTTCCTCTCATCATGTAGCCTCAACTTCCTCCTTCCTTCCCTCTTCCATTCTCTCTTTTTTTCTACTTATACTCCTTCCTCTCTTGCCTCTTTTCTGATCCTCCTGTTCTTCCTCAGGGGTAGAAATACAGTAAAGGGGATCCCCAATACCCGCACTAATCCCCATTTAGTCGCCTTTTACAACACGCATGGGAATACAATGGCAGTATTCTTATCACCCCAGCCAAAAGAGGATGAGAGGGGTCGTAGTAGTGGTACTGGAGAATTTTAAGAACATAAAAAAAAAAAAAAAAAAAAAAAAAAAAATCTGCATTCTTCTGTGAATGAAGATATGTCCCCAAACATGAACAATTACCGTAGAGGTGTCATTAAAGTCCTCAAAGTATTGACTGCATACAACTATGCAACCAATAACCCAGTACGGATTCCCACTTCTTGAGAGAAAATAACTGCAGCGACCGAGAGGCCTGTCAGTATAATGGCGAGTTGACATACATTAATCCCATTGGTCAAATCCAATCTTCCCTACTTGTAATTCTATTACATCTGTTGCACAACAGCACATCGAAGGGTCTTGGCTTACAACTGTTTATCGTGATACAATCTACTTTGGGCGGGTGTTTACAGCATGGCCATTTGTTTTACTGAAAAAGTCATAAAGAATATCATAAAAAGAATAACATCTCGTCCGAGGTAGAGTACATACATACATACATACATACATGCATACATACATACATACATACATACATACATACATACATACATACATACATACATACATACATACATACATACATACATACATACATACATACATACATACATACATACATACATACATACATACATACATACATACATACATACACACATACATACACACACATACATACATACATACATACATACATACATACATACATACATACATACATACATACATACATACATACATACATACATACATACATACATATACATGTGCGCTCAGACTGTTGGGGTTAGTAACAGTCACTACTGGGAATCGGAGGGAGATGCGGGATTCGAACCCACCACTAAGATTATGCAAGGCCAGTACGCTTATGATAACTCGACCAGCACACAATGTATATATACGTAGCAATAGGCTTTTTGTCTTTTATAAAAGCTCGACCTTTCCATCTTGGCACCTCGTGGGTGAAACGTCATTTGTTTCCAGTCACGCCAAAAAGGTCAAAGGCAATGCAGCGAGATACAGCTGTAGCACAATAGGACCCGACAGCCGGAGGTACAGTACGAGTATTTATCCTCACCGCACAATTAATGACCCATTTAATAAGATTCTGGTCCCTCGTGAGAGCGAGTGAATGCCATTACATATGCAGTTGATATTTCAGAGACTTAAGTGACACGCTTATGGACCACATTACTAAGCATTCTTCTGTGATTTGAGACTAATTAAAAAAAATGCTAATTCCTTAGAATTTTACAATATTTCCATTCAGTTATCTGCTTTGGATATCTCCAATATCACTTCCGTGACTCCACCTCATCGTTGAACTATTGTTACCGAGGATAGAAGCGCTGGTTATTCCTAACAAAATACCAGGATTTTGTCTTATGCTTTGACTCTTCGTCTCATTTAGTTGCCTTAACGACATATATGAGACCACAGTTGGGGCATTATTCTATCCTCACTATATGGGCAATTGACGTTCTAGTGCATGCTTAGATGTATTTCTATATATTGATGTTCTCTTTTTCTTCCCCCCTTCTCCTCTTCCTGATCCTTTTCCTCCTCCACTTCCTCCTCTTCATCATCTTTCCTGGCTTTTCTCTCTTTTCCTACTTTTCCTCTTCCTCCTCCTTTTCCTCTTCTTCTTTCTCTTCCTTTGCCTTATCCTCCTTCCCATGTTTTTCCTTCCCTCCTCCTCCGCTTCTTCTTACTCCTTGTATTTTTCCTCCTCTTATCTACCCTCCCTTCCTTCTTTTCCTCTTCTTTCTCCTCCTCCTCCTCCTCTTTCTCCTCCTCCGCCTCCTCATCCTCATATTGCTCCTCTTCCTTTTCCTCCTCTTTTTCCTTTTCCTCCTCTTTTTCCTTCTCCTCCTCTCTTTCCTTCTCCCTTTTCTCCTCCTATCATTCCAGTTTTGCATCCTTTCTTCCTTATCCTTCTTCTTCCTCTTCTTCCTCCCTCGCTTTTATTTCCCTCTCTCGCTATCAAACTGTTCCTTGACTCTCTTTCTCACTCTTTCCCTCACCCTCTCCCTTCCTCACCCCCTGCCCTCTCCATCGTACTCGACTCGAAAAATGGGAAATTAAAAAGATCCATTTGCATCAATAGTACAGGTGGATGCGGAGGAGGCACCACCATGGATTGATACAAAATTGGTGGTGGTTTGCAAAGGACTGAAGCTGATCGAGCATGTAGCCTCTTGACTGGTGGAGGCTTCCCTGAGCTGAATAAAATCACCTGATACTGTATTCAAAGTAAAACATATAAGTCTGCCTTACCAATGATATGGCTAATTAAAATGACTTTTTATTTTCTCGTCAATGGATGGTTCTTGCTGTTGAATAAAATCGCCTGGCAGAAGTAGAATAATAATTATAAGATGAACTTCGGATTAAAAAGGCTAACTTGTGTTGCTGGTGTTGTTTAGACTAGCGGCAGATGATTTTATTCATTCGAGAGGGAAGTCATCCCTGTGAAGGGTTTCAGGGTAGAAGGTGGGACGAAATTTCGAGTTCATCTTTTCAATACGGAAGCCAAAATATGAATACGTGGTTCGGGAAACGATTCTATTCAGGTAACTGTTGAGCTTTTCGTGACTTCCTCTTTTTTGTTACACTACTAACTGGGTCCTGAAAACCAGGAAGGCACATTTCTTGACTAACACCGAGGTTCTCGATGCCCATGGACGGGCCATTAGCTAATGGAATTTATCTGTTAGAGGAAATTTGATAATTGATGTCAATGAATGGGAAGGTGAGAGACTGGGCTGCTGCTGGTGTCTGAAGGGGTTTAGGGGTGACGGAGTCAAGAGGAGTATTAAAGATCAAGCAGGATTGAGATTAAAGAGAAGTTTCTATGTCAAGTGGATGAATGAATCTTTAGGGATGAAGTGCTCGCGTAGGTGCACACAAGCGCATGCGCACACACACACACACACACACACACACACACACACACACACACACACACACACACACACACACACACACACACACACACACACACACACACACACACACATATAAGGATCCCGCACACACAACATGGGAGAACTTGAGTTTAGATTAGATCATTGGTTACAAGTTTCTACCTATGTACTACCACTAAGTAATTACATATATGTGAATACAAACACACATGCATATACTGTACACATAAAGCTCTTACATACACATAGACTCGTTGCCCACTGTCGACTGCGCCGTCGCTTGCCCGACGATTGTAGCAATATTGAAAAATAGAGATACATTTCAGGAATCAAAACTACTACATTGTGCATTTTACAGCGGTTGATATAAACGCAGAACCATTGCAGTGATAGAAGCAAAGCAAATATTTCCTTATAATTCTTTTCTTGACACACTCCAACACACTCCAATAGACTATGACAGACTCCGACCGACTCCAACAGACTCTGACAGACCCCAACAGACTTCAACAGATTCTGAGAAACTCCGACATATTTCGACAGATTTCGACAGTCACCGAAATACAAATAAAATCTGATAGACAGACTATGACAGACAAGGTTTAGGTTTTTGAATGTCGAAAAGAAAGTCCGTTGTAAAAAACCATGGGGCAATATAAAAAGAAATCCTCTTGGCAGGAATTGTAGATTCAAGTTAACACGAGAACTTCGAAAAACAGGAGTTGTAGATTTCAGCCGAAAAGGACGTACAACCGATATTTTGTAGAGTCCTACAGAAACAATTGGGAAACTTAAGAAACGGGAGACAAAAATAGAAGGTAAATAAGTAGGTAAATAGATAAATGAAATAATAATAATAACAATAGCAACAATAATAATGATGATAGCAACAGCAACAATGACAACAATGATTATGATAATAACAATAACAGCAGCAAAATCACTCAATAGACTCCTTACCCCATACGTCCCTAACTCGTTTTGCTTGTCTTCAGCTACGGATTTCATCGATATTCTGAAATTCCAAGAGAGCATCAACCATATCGCTTCGATGGATGTTACCAGTCTCTTTACACATGTTCCTATTCAAGAAACCATCGATATTATTATTCTTCAGAAAGTATACCACTCACGAAGGGTTCCCCTCTATATTCCAGAGAACACTCTTCGACAATTGCTTCTCGCTTGTACTAAAGAAGTCCCCTTCTAATCACATCAATGAGATATGGCTATCCCCTGGGTTTTCTGTTTACTAATTTTTATGTGGGAGCAGTCGAAGAACGAGTATTTGAAGAAACAAGAAGACCTAAGATGTACACTAGATACATTGACGACTGCTTCCTCTCCTTTGATGCCCCACAAGAACTTGTTAATTTAGTCCAAAAGTTTTCAGAGAACTCCATCTTACATTTTATTACGGAATCAAGTATAGCTGGAAAACTCCCTTTCCTAGACGTCCTCGTTGACATTAACAAAGGCCACTAATAACGGGACTGTTATGAACGCCAGGGGTGAATGCAGCAGCGATAAAAAAAAAACATGTGTTGTTGCTGTTTTTGCCAAAAGAGCCATTACACACTGCAGCACCTGGCAAGACACACAATGATCTTGAACACATCAAGCAACTCTTAACCAACAGTGGGTCCCCTGATGTAATTATAAGCATGGTATTCGCCGTCAAAACAAAATGACAATTCCGATATTATCAACATCTTTTATAAGATGTTTTATGATGAACCTAGCAAAGAGGAGGACAAGGCAATTCGCAGAATAGTTAATAACTGAGTTACCTGAGCTCACAATATTAAGATAAACTGGGTCTGCTTTCACAAACCAAATAAAACCGCGTCACTCATTATTAGGAACGACACAGCTAACACCAGAAAACATAGTGAAAACATGTCAGACTGGGAATGTACATCTCTTCAAAATATTTACGTTGGATTCACAGAACTTCTCTAGAAAGAAGACTATCACCACCACCGTTACAACGGTGGGATTTTTGCACACTACACAGCATGACAAAAGACCACAAGCAGAAGATTTGAGAAATAATATTTCCATCATTTACCGAACAAATGATCACCACAACTACAAATAGCAGAATCTGTTTGAAAAAAGACCACTTTTAAATGCATAGCAGAATCAATTAATACTTCTCTCCAAAAAACGGACAAGAACCCCACTTCAGTTACGGACATTAGATCACAAACCACGCTCAGTGAGGTCATTCAACTTATGAACATATAAACTCAACTTATCAGAATAATTACTATTCCCACCTAGCTGAAGAAGAGGTAAGAGATCTCTAAATCTGCAGATACTGGTACCCAAATGAATATTGGAAACTTCTGTTTCACATTGCACAATGAGAAAAAAAAAAGTCTTCGGAGTTTTGAGAGATCAGCTAAACAGATCGTTAGAACGTCAGTGACTATCCAATTTAACGATAATAATTATAATGATAACAGTAATGATAATAATGATAACAATATGATAATAATAATAATAATGATACTAATAATAATAATTAATAATAATAATAATAATAATAATAACTTTCAATAATATTAATGATAATGACAATAATACTGATAGTAATTGTAATAATATTAATTGTAATGATGGTAATTATAATATTGATAATAATAATAATAATAATAATAATAATAATAATAATGATAATAATGATAATAATAATAATAATAATAATAATAATAATAATATTAGAAATAATAATAACAATATTACTACTACTACTACTACTACTACTACTACTACTACTACTACTAATAATAATAATAATAATAATAATAATAATAATGATAATAATAATAATAATAGCAATAATAATAATTACAATGATAATAATAGCAATAATAGTAATAATGGTAATAATGAACATAAAAAGAAGTAGAAGAAGAATATTGAGGATGACAATAGATAAAAAAAAATCTTGCTACTTTAGCTTTCTATCAATTTATTCTGAATAGTTCTTGGCCAATGCACCCCCGACCCCGCCTACACACACAAACGAACAGACGCTCACCGGCCGGCCGGTCTTTTTCCTGAGACTCGCTCACGGCTGTCCATTTTTTTTTTTTTTTTTTTTCACCCTCGGCCAGAAGGCCCTTTTTTTGTTTTCGCCCCCGACCTTTAGGACCTTTTCTTAAATCTTACTAAAGGCTGGTTGATCCACTTCCTACTCTCTCTACCACCACCGGCCGGTCAATTTCCTGTTCTCTATCCCGGCCGGGCAGTCGTTTACCTAACTATTAGCCTCGCCCAAACGGTCCACTTCCTAATCTCGCCCTCAGCCGGCCTTCTATATCTTGTCCTCGCTCCGGCTGGCCGTTCCACTTCCTGTCTTCGTCTACGGCCGGTCGATGGTTTTCCTAAATATCGTTTCCAACCAGCCGGTCATTTTCTTGAATATTGCGAGAATAAACACCTTGTGAGATCGAAACCTTTATTGGCACTACGTTTCGCTTGTTACAGCTTTTTCAAGTACAGACTCTCACAGTCTTGTCGGCTTTTGCCATTGTGATTCTTCTTGAATATTGCCCTGGCCGGCCGATCTACTTCCTGTTCCCAGCCCCGCCGTCCGGTCCACTTGCTGTTTTCTGCCCCGTCCGGCCAATCGTTTCCTTAAATATTGCCCCAGCCACCGTTTCCTTAAATATTGCCCCAGCCACCTGATCTCCTGCTCTCTCCCTTGACTGGTCGGTCCTTTTCCCAATCACGGGCCCAGCTGACTATCCATAGTTTTTCTGTTCTTTCTTCGGCCGCTCGGTCCTTTTCCCGAATCTTGCCTCGTTCTTCTCTCAAAGGTTCCCGCTGTCTAATAGCCGGAACAGCTTGGAAAGTTTTCATTGTATCGAGGAGGATATTCGAGACGGAAGGCTCTCTTCAATCAGAGGACCATCCCTCAACAAAATATAAATCTTCCCACTTTATTGCAGACTTCTTTAAAAGGCTCAAAGATTCACCTAAACTAAACAAAATCGCTAGAGGACCATTGATGGTATCAATTTTTTTTTTTTTTTTTTTCTTGTGAGTTAAAGGGGATAGACCCAGAGATCGCTTTAAAATTAATAAAATCGTCTGAAGTTACCCAGAGCAAACTCGTTGATTTTTTTTACAGCTTCATTCAAGTATACAAGAGGGAAGTTGCATATTTTCCGTATAACAGCTGCACTGTGGCGACGTTCCTTGAGCTCAGTGAAATTGGCTGTCACTAACCAGAATAAAGTATGTAAAGTGAATCACTGTGGCGATGAGGCACATCGAGATAGTTTTTTCCAATTGTGATGAGAGAGAGAGAGAGAGAGAGAGAGAGAGAGAGAGAGAGAGAGAGAGAGAGAGAGAGAGAGAGAGAGAGAGAGAGTCTATTAACATGGGATGAAAAAGAAATTTGTCACACAAGAAACAATAAATAAATACAGTGCCAATTCTTTTATAGAAATTAATTTTCCTTATAGGCCTAGGTGCATTAAACTGCGATGCAAGTTAGAAGAAAAAATAATCCAGACCAATAATATCAATGAATATAAGATGGATATATAGAGATGGGACTCCATGAACATAGCTCAAAGTCCTTGTACTACAAATAGGTACACACACACACACACACACACACACACACACACACACACACACACACACACACACACACACACACACACACACACACACACACACACACACACACACACACACACACACACACACACACACATACACGCACACACACACATACACACCAGGATTGTACCTACGTACACTTTCATGGTTGATTAATGTGATCGTAGTATAATTACCAAGTGACATATAACTCATGATATCAATGGTAAAGATGTCAATAATACGTCATGACATTTATGGCTGACAGTGATATGTTATCATTGCTACTGCTAATGACTGTGATAATGGAGGCAGTGTTAGCTTTAATCCTACCCCCAAAAAAAAAAATCAGTTAACGACATCAAGACCATTATGCATAAGTTGTCAGTGGCAATGGAAGAATTAATCGAGATACGTTGAACCATTGCATTGCACTCAGAAGGCTTTGCATGTCTGGATACAAGTTATTAGTATCAGGGAAAGTGTTAATTACGTAATGATAAAAAAAGACATCAGATAAGCACAAAGATAATAGAAGGATTCATAGTAGTTATTTTTATTCACGTTATCCTGATAGTCGTGGAAATCACAGTCGTCGTCATTTCCTAGTACTGCTTCGAATACTTACGTGAATCTTTCTCATTTTCCACGCTTTCCTTCTCCTCCCCTTCCTCCTCTTCGTCCTCCTCCTCTTCCTCCTCCTCCTATTTCCCTCCTTCTACTTCTCTCCTCCTCCTTTTCCTCCTCCTTCTTCCCTCTTCCTCCCTCTACTCCTCTTTCTCCTCCTCCCCTACTCCTCCACCACTTCCTCTCCCCTCCTCCTCTCCTCCTCCTACTCCTCTTGTTCTTCCCATCCCTCCCTTTTTCTTTCTTCTTCACCCTTCTTCCTCCCTCCTCCTCCTCCTCTTTCTTCTATATTCCTCCGACTCCTCTAAGTCCTACTACTCCTGCCCTTCTCCTTTCCCCCTCCTCCTCCCCTCTTCCTCCCACTCCTCCTCCTTTTCTTTCCTTGCTCCTCCTTTTATTCTTTCTCCTCCTCCTGCTCCTATTGCTCCTCTTGCTCCTCTCTTGTTTGCCCTTTTTGTTCACCATCTCCCCTCCCCTTCCTCCCTTCCTCCCTTCCTCCTCCTCCGTCCTCCTTCTCTTCCTCTTTATCTTCCTCTTTCTCTACTTTTTCTTCTTCTTCTTCTTTTTCTTCTTCATCTTCTTTCTCGTTTTCCTCTTCTAACTTTTCTTTTTCTTCTCTTTTCATGTTCTTTTTTTTTCTTCTTCTTCTACTTCCTCTTCTTCCTCTTCTTATTCATCTTCTTTTCCTTCTCCTTTTCTATATTTTATTCCACTTCTTATTTTTCTTTTTCTCCTGATTCATCCCCTCCTGATGATGATGATGATGATGATGATGATGATGATGATGATGATGATGATGATGATGACGATGATGGTGATGATGATGATGATAATGATGATGATGACGGTGATGATGATGATGATGATGATGATGATGATGATGATGATGATGATGATGATGATGATTATTTTCACATCTTCCTACCATGTTGAAAAAAACGGCTTCATGACATCATCTCCCCTTACATCACTGGAACACACTCCGTCCGCTCTATTGAGGAATTTATAGATATTCCGAGGGTTAATAAAACTGATAAAAATCTTGGCATCATTAGATGCCCAAAATCTTTTCACTGAAATGCCTGTAATGAGTACCAACGATATCATTCCTGGTTATGTCTTCCACAATAGTGGCATTCCATCCCCCTCATATTCCTATGCTAACTTTAAAAGAACTACTTGTCATTTGCACCACAAAAGCTCCTTTCAGGTGCCCAGAAGTAAACTTATATGTTCAGCAAGACGGTGTAGCGATGGGGTCACCATTATCCCCTTTGCTGAAGCCTTCATGTCCGCTGTAGAAAATTCAGTCGTCCAGGACGGAGAGATGAACCCATCTTTATACTGTAGATACGTAGACGGTATCTTTGTCAGCACCCCTTCTGTGGTCTTATTAGACAAATTGCGGTGCCGCCTTCAAGAAATTTCTGGCCCAACTTTCACCATAGAAATGAATAATAACAGTCTACTCCCCTTCCTATATGTGCCGGTCGGCTCTACATCAGAGAACTTTGTTGCTAGTGTGTATCGGAAACCCACCAACTGAGATAAATGCATGAATGGGATTGGCAGTGCACTGAGAACTATAAGGAAGGTGTCATAAGAGGCTATGTAAAAAGAGACATCTCGGTGTGCTCCTCGTTGCATGCACTGCACAGTGAGCTACAACAACTTAGACAAATGCTCACAAACAATGGATACTTAAACACTGACTTTGATTCAATTATCAACAAGATGCTAGAAACACAACTGAACACAACCAGAACACCAGAACTACATCAATATATATTACCGAAACACCTTCACTAATAATCACAAAAGAGATGAAAAAATAATTAAAGACATTATCCACAGAACTGACCACCCTACAAGTGGGAACAAAAATCCGTGTTCTCATTTACTACAAAAATCCCAGAACTTCCTCTCTGATCATGACTAACACCTTATCTAGACGATCACACGTTACATCTAGAACTAATGTAGTATACCAATATACTTGTTCTTCGGAGGACTGTCATCCTCATAATCATACATCGGTTATACTAGATGCAAGGTCATCCGTCACTTATCATAACATCTACTGGAGGGAGCTGTCAAACAACATCATAAACTTCTTTACAACGTCGAATTTATCAAGGAGGACTGGTTAATTCTGCCAAAATCATTGGAGCCAGTAATGACCTTAGGAGACTACAATTGCTTGAAGAATTCCATATTAGAGACAAAGCACCGGTCATTAATATCCAATCTAATATGATATCTAGTATACCATTGTTTTCCTCACGGTCTAGGAATCCTAACTTACCCACACCCTCGCCCTTCCCTCTCCTCCTCCTTCTCCCCCTCCTCCCCATCCACCTCCACCTTTCCCTCCTCTCCCTCCTCTTCAACCTCCTCCCCCTCCCCCTCCAGTGACCGCTCCCTCTTCCACCCCTTCCCTGACTTCTGAGGTCATATTGTTGGCCCTTGGAGATGCGACCGTCTGACCCATGAATATATATAACGTGTATGTATGTGTGTGTGTGGGTATTTATTTGTATATATATATATATATATATACATATATATAAATATATACATATATATACATATATATATATATACATATATATATATTTATATATACATATGTATATATATATATATATATTTGTATATATATATGTGTGTGTGTGTATGTGTGTATGTGTGTGTGTGTGTGCGTGTGTGTGTGTGTGTGTGTGTGTGTGTGTGTGTGTGTGTGTGTGTGTGTGTGTGTGTGTGTGTGTGTGCCCAAAGGCAATGACGTTACCGTTGTACCATGCCGATCATATAAAAGGAATTATCTGGAACGTGACCTGACTACTGACTATTGCCCAGTGGAATTCGCATGGTACTGTATGTAATCTTAATTTCATCGCGCCTTTATTCGGACGATGTATCCAACAAATATGTGAATTTTTGACAAATGGATTAACAAGCTCTGGCAGTGGGACTCGTCCCATTGGCTGGGCGACTGCTTATCACAAGGCAATGACGTTCCCGTTGTGCCACGCTGGTCGTATATAAGGAACAATCTGGAACTTGACCTAATCATTCTGCAACGATAGATAAGACTGTCTATTGGGCTTTCATGGATTTAGAGAAGACGTTTTACAAGGTTGATGGAAAGGCGTTGTGGTGCGTTATGGTAATGTGGAGTTGAATCGGGTTTCTGCTCGGGTCGGTCAAGGGAGCATAAGTTATGTAGTTTGTTTAGGGATAGAGAAATGAAGATAATAGGTTAAAGGTATTTGTGGGTGTCACCATGGTTTAACGTGTATGTGCATGGGATGGTGGGGGAGGTGGTCATGAATGTGCTGGGGGAGGAGTGTTTGGAGTTGGTGAGTGTGAATAGCTGGAGGTACGAGGTGGGCCGGTTGTTGTATGTGAATGGCACTGCGCATGTGGCAAGTCCAAAGATAGACTGAAGCGATTTTGGTTTGGTGGCGGAGTTTTGGAGGCTGTGTGACAAGAGAAAGCTGAAAGTATATATGGGCAGTGATATGGTGATGGGAAATGAAGTAGTTATGTTGGTAGGTTGGATGCGAGTTTGAATGGCGAAAGCCTGAAGGATGTGGAGAGATTTAAATACTTATGGTTGCATGTGTCGATGACTGGGAGTAATGAAATGTGTTATGAGAAATAGGCATCAGGGGATGAACTAAAATAGAAGGCTGTATGAGGGAGTGATAGTTCCTACTGATCTGTATGGAGCAGAGATTTAGAATCTGAAGGAAACAGAAAGGAGGAGTTTTAACATATATGAAATGAATTTTTTTTAGAGAAAGAAATATAATGATAGATAGAGACAGAGAGTGTGATTTGTGCCATTAGTGTTTGGTACTAACGGACACGGTATATATATATATATATATATATATATATATATATATATATATATATATATATATATATATAATCACTTTGACAAAATGTTGTGGCACACATGTGATTATATATATATATATATATATATACATATATAAATGAAAATACATATATATATAATATATATATATATGTGATTATATATTTATATGTGTATATATATATATAT